>NC_139965.1:62636303-62793803 GCF_963993115.1 Abramis brama | reverse complement strand
GGGCCTTCGGGCCCTAGATCTTGGATTTTTCATTCCCCTAACCAAGCCCGTGCCACCGCCTCTGAGCTTTTGGATTGCCCTTCGTCTGGATTGGATTGTGTGTGATGTCTGTGAGTGTATGTGTATGATTATTGAATATTAAAATTAAAAACAAATTTATTGATAGTGAAAAAACTATTTATGAAGCACCATACAGTGCTGAAAGGTATTTAGTAGTGGGAGGGGCACCCCGCCCTCTACCACTATAAAGTCCAGAGGGACCACGCCCTCAAGCACTCTGTAGTTGCAGAGGGAACAGAGACAGTTGTCATTTCAATTCGCCTGATGAGAACCTTGGGAAAGTTCGAAACGCGTCGCGAGAGTGCCTGAATGACACAAAACCGTAAAAATGAGTACAGCTGCCATCATTTTGAAGGTGGGTGATGTAGCAGAGCTTTGGAAAATTTTCTCTTCGCCCATACAGGCGTCGAGTTGGTTAAAATGGCCGCCATCATTGTTGTGGGTGATGTTGCAGAGCCACATAATTTTTTCTCCGTCCACTGTGACGTCGAGCGTCTCCTCATGTCCATACAGACGTGAGTTATATGCCCCTCACCACATCTAACTAAAACCTACCATGAGTTTTTTCATTAAATTAAACCCTTGTTGGTATAAACCACGGCAATATAGCCCGTTTGATTTGAACCCTGGCGATTTTAGCCCTCTATTTTTTTATTTAATAATTATATATGTATCTCTCTAGGGTGTGACCATTCTCCTTTCTGGGCCTGTGGTGTCCTTTAGTGGTCAGTAGAAAGTGGGCCAGTGCACAGCCATTTCTGGGGCCTTCGGGCCCTAGATCTTGGATTTTTCATTCCCCTAACCTAACCCTAACCCCTAACCCTAACCCTAACCCTAACCCTACTCTAACCCTAACCCTAAAAATATCAATTACTCCATTTTCTACACTAAAATCTACCCCCACTTACCTGTTGATGCGGTCTGGACGGCCCTCCGTCGCCTACCCCGACTGTTGTTAGCCCTCTCTGGTCGACCCCTGCAAGAAGGTTTAAAAACAAACAAACAAAAATATCAATTACTCCATTTTCTACACTAAATTCTACCCCCACTTACCTGTTGATGCGGTCTGGACGGCCCTCCGTCGCCTACCCCGACTGTTGTTAGCCCTCTCTGGTCGACCCCTGCAAGAAGGTTTAAAAACAAACAAACAAAAATATCAATTACTCCATTTTCTATACTAAAATCTACCCCCACTTACCTGTTGATGCGGTCTGGACGGCCCTCCGTCGCCTACCCCGACTGTTGTTGACCCTCTCTGGTCGACCCCTGGAAAAATATTAAAAACAAACAAACAAAATAGGGGTCATCTCATCATTTTTTACACTCATTATGGCACAACACAACCATATGGACAATAAAATATAAATATACACACGTGTGTGGGCAGACATATAAAACAGATATTATGAGACGGGTTATAGGTGTTAGCATTTTAATAATTATTATTATAATAATAATTTATTATTATTATTATTATATTTGCCACTAATATCATACACAGATTTACGTATTTGTCAAGTGGACATTGTAGTGGGACGTTGGAGCACGGCATCGTTCCCTTTCTTTGCCTTGGGTAACCTTTAGTGGTCAGCAGAAAGTGGGCCAGTGCACAGCCATTTCTGGGACCTTAGGGTCCCAGATCTTGGATTTCTCATTCCCCTAACCCTAACCCTAACCCTAACCCTAACCCACGGCGTTTTAGCCCTCTTTTTAATGTTTTATAATTGTATGCGTCTCTCTCGGGGTTTCTTGGGGCGTTTCGGTGCTTGTGTGGGGAGCGGCCAGTTGCAGCGAGGGCCAGTGCACAGCCTGAAGTGTCTTCGGACAGTTTATGGATTTTCTCTTCATCTAACCCTAACCTAACCCTAACCCTAACCATATTAAAAACAAACAAACAAAAATATCAATTACTCCATTTTCTACACTAAAATCTACCCCCACTTACCTGTTGATGCGGTCTGGACGGCCCTCTGTCGCCTACCCCGACTGTTGTTAGCCCTCTCTGGTCGACCCCTGGAAAAATATTAAAAATAAACAAACAAAATAGGGGTCATCTCATTTTTTACACTCATTATGGCACAACACAACCATACAGACAATAAAATATAAGTATACACACGTGTGTGGGCGGACATATAAAACAGATATTATGAGACGGGTTATAGGTGTTAGCATTTTAATAATAATTATTATTATAATAATTATTGTTATTATTATTATTATTGTTATATTTGCCACTAATATTATACACAGATTTACGTATTTGTCAAGTGGACATTATAGTGGGACGTTGGAGCACGGCATCGTTCCCTTTCTTTGCCTTGGGTAACCTTTAGTGGTCAGCAGAAAGTGGGCCAGTGCACAGCCATTTCTGGGACCTTAGGGTCCCAGATCTTGGATTTCTCATTCCCCTAACCCTATCTGGGCTTACACCCATCCTTTCCCTAAAACCTACCCAGAGGGATCTGGGCTTACACCCATCCTTTCCCTAACACCTACCCAGAGGGATCTGGGCTTACACCTATCCTTTCCCTAAAACCTATCTAGGGGGATCTAGGCTGGCAACTATTCTTTCCCTAAAATCTACCCATCCCAATGGATAATAACCTGATTGTGTCTGGCCTTGCTCTATCAATAGGGATCTGGGCCTACATTTATCCTTTCTCTAAAAACCTACCCATCTCAACTCTATGGATAATACACCTGATGGTGTTTGGCCTTACTCTATCAATTTGGATCCGGGCCTAAATCCATCCTTTCTCTACCCATCTCAACCCTATGGATAATACACCTGATGCTGTTTGGCCTTACTCTATCAATTTGGATCTGGGCCTAAATCTATCCTTCTCTAAACCTACCCATCTCAACCCTATGGATAATACACCTGATTGGATTTGGCCTTGTTCTATCAATTTGGATTTGGGCCTACATCTATCCTTCTCTAAAACCACCCTGATTGTATTTGGCCTTGCTCTATCAAGTTGGAATTGGGCCTGCGCCTATCCTTTAAGAAAGCAGCGGCACAAGTTAAACCTATTGCATGGGTTTAGGTTTTTTTTGAAAAGAAACGTTTTTTCTGAAAAACGTTTTTTTTGAAAAAATCGTGTTTCGCTAAAAATTCAGGAGGAGAGAAGTGGTTCTTTCCTGGAGCGAGTGCTTATTAAAGGGACCGTTTAACTTCATTTCTGGTGGGGATGGTCAAAGTAAATCGTTTTTTGAGCAAGAACTGGGAATAATTATAATTTTTGGAAGTTACCACGGTCGAGGTAACCATATCAGAAAGGTAGATAGCAGAGACGCGCCATCTGGTGGTATCAGCGATTGACGGATTCGTCCTGTTGGTAAGGATTTTGATCTGTTCAGCTGACTCTCCCTTCACACACTCTCTCTCCCCGGGGAAGAGGTTGGTAGAAGCTTGGTGTGCAGAAATGTGCATCCGCCAATCTTTTGACCTTGATGGGAGGTGTATGGGATCTTGCCGTTGAGAGGAACCTGGTGGCAATTCATTGCTATTTGGGGACTTTTCGGGTAGGATTTCTTGAGTTAAGTCAGCAAGGCTGACAAAGGGCCCCAGAAGTAGACCATTCCTCGCAGGCTTTTTTCGAGTAACCTGGATACCTTGCGGTGTTAACGAAGGGTTGCTTGGGAGGGCGGTAAGTATCCAGCCCCCCTGGGTCCACTTGGACAGCACTGCAGGGACGGTGACCTGGGGTGAACAGGTCTTAAATGGTGCCCAATTTTCTATGGGTGGTTAGCGCCCTCCATGCAACAGCACATCCTGCAACAACATGCTTACACACTGATTGTGGCATCGTTTTCGGTTATGATAGAGGGGGGAATTCTCCTACCTGGAGCTCCAATTCAGGAGTCAACACGGCCAGCGGTTGTCCTGTAGTGGGATGATGTCGGTTTGGTTTGTCTTGACTCTTAGGGCAAAAGACTGGTAGAAGCTTGATGCTCCTCATCCGCCAGTTTCGACCCCGCTTCATTGTGAGCTTTCTTTTGACCAGGTTGAGAGACCCATGTTCTTACCTGGTAGTTCCAATTTGGAGCAGTGGTCCTGTAAGTTGCAAAAAAGATAGCAGTTAATTTCAGAAGTTACCCATGTTCTTACCTGGTAGTTCCAATTTGGAGCAGTGGTCCTGTAATTTGCAAAAAAGACAGCAGTTAATTTCAGAAGAAGTTACCCATGTTCTTACCTGGTAGTTCCAATTTGGAGCAGTGGTCCTGTAATTTGCAAAAAAGACAGCAGTTAATTTCAGAAGAAGTTACCCATGTTCTTACCTGGTAGTTCCAATTTGGAGATCGGTACAGGTAGCAGTTCCATGTTCTTACCTGGTAGTTCCAATTTGGAGCAGTGGTCCTGTAAGTTGCAAAAAAGATAGCAGTTAATTTCAGAAGAAGTTACCCATGTTCTTACCTGGTAGTTCCAATTTGGAGCAGTGGTCCTGTAATTTGCAAAAAAGACAGCAGTTAATTTCAGAAGAAGTTACCCATGTTCTTACCTGGTAGTTCCAATTTGGAGCAGTGGTCCTGTAATTTGCAAAAAAGACAGCAGTTAATTTCAGAAGAAGTTACCCATGTTCTTACCTGGTAGTTCCAATTTGGAGATCAGTACAGGTAGCAGTTCCATGTTCTTACCTGGTAGTTCCAATTTGGAGCAGTGGTCCCGTAATTTGCAAAAAAGACAGCAGTTAATTTCAGAAGAAGTTACCCATGTTCTTACCTGGGAGTTCCAATTTGGAGATCGGTACAGGTAGCAGTTCCATGTTCTTACCTGGTAGTTCCAATTTGGAGCAGTGGTCCTGTAAGTTGCAAAAAAGACAGCAGTTAATTTCAGAAGAAGTTACTCATGTTCTTACCTGGTAGTTCCAATTTGGAGATCAGTACAGGTAGCAGTTCCATGTTCTTACCGGGTAGTTCCAATTTGGAGCAGTTGTCCTGTAATTTGCAAAAAAAGACAGCAGTTAATTTCAGAAGAAGTTACCCATGTTTTTACCTGGTAGTTCCAATTCGGAGAACAGCAGGGCCAGCAGTTGGTTTCAGAAGAAAGGATGATTAGTTTGGATCCCCGGGAAAAAGAGGGGATCTTATAACCAGAACCCAATCACAGTGGTTTTGAGGATCTGGTCTAGTTCGATTAGAAATTGGCTATGAGACACTCGTCCTGGGCTGATCATCCAGGATAGGCCGCCTCAGAGGAGGGTGTCTGGTGTTTAAAGAGCCGAAACACCCAAGGAGCCTGAGGTACATCACTGACGAGAGTGTCTTGAGTATTTCCCTCTCACACGAGTTTAGAGGGAGCAGGAAGTTTGAGTTGTACCAAGGGAGGCTTTTTTACTTGTCCGTAACTGGATTCATGTGGATAGCGTGTAGTTTGGCCTTGTCAAGCTAGATTTAGGCTTATACCTATTACTATTGTTCTGCCCTAACCAAAAGGAGTTCTGTGGTTAGCACATAGAATCTTTTTTCGATTCTGAGGTAGCATCTATCTATTTTTCCTGCTCTAAGTTACCCATAGTGACTCAGTAGCGACCCATAGTGGTTCCTTAATAAACTGAGTCGGATAAAAACTATGGGATCAAGTGGGACCCTTGTCCAAGTGTAATGGGGTCCATACTTGGTCCAGTGGTAGAATCACAAAAGCCTGGTGATTGGATACCCACAGGGGAGGCAGAGATCTCCCATTATAGTCCTGAAGTTTAGCCCGACTAGGTAGTCAGACAAGCGTCGGCCAGTGCATATCCTCAGTCCCTGAACCCTTTTGAGAAACCAGGAGGGGGATGGGCTGTTGTAATATCCCTTAAAAACCTAACCTAGCCAGAGCCATCGGACATGACTAACCGGGGCGTATTCACTTGGTGGATATGGGACGCGGGTTTTTTGATCCAGTATGAAGATTATCGTCATTATCGTCATTATCGTCATTATCGTCTCGTCGGATGGAAGAAACTATAAGAAACACCCTCTCCGGCGCCTCTCCGACTCACTGGGTCGGGGTGGGGGCCGGGTGAGGAGGATGAATACGGGTCTAAGCAGGCCCTTAGGGAGATGCTGTTGTTCCTAAGCAGGCGCAGCATCTTCTGGTTCATTTTCTTTCATTTATTCATTTCATCTATGGTCATCGTCATCGTCATCGTCATTTGAGATGAATACGGGCCTAAGCCGGCCCTTAAGGAGGTGTTGTTCCTAAACAGGTTCAGCATCTTCTGGTTCATTTTTCGTTTTTCATCTTTCATCTTTCATTTTTTATCTGGTTTCTGGTCCTGTAATTTGCAAAAAAGACAGCAGTTAATTTCAGAAGAAGTTACCTATGTTCTTACCTGGTAGTTCCAATTCGGAGAACAGCAGGGCCAGCAGTTGGTTTCAGAAGAAAGGATGATTAGTTTGGATCCCCGGGAAAAAGAGGGGATCTTATAACCAGAACCCAATCACAGTGGTTTTGAGGATCTGGTCTAGTTCGATTAGAAATTGGCTATGAGACACTCGTCCTGGGCTGATCATCCAGGATAGGCCGCCTCAGAGGAGGGTGTCTGGTGTTTAAAGAGCCGAAACACCCAAGGAGCCTGAGGTACATCACTGACGAGAGTGTCTTGAGTATTTCCCTCTCACACGAGTTTAGAGGGAGCAGGAAGTTTGAGTTGTACCAAGGGAGGCTTTTTTACTTGTCCGTAACTGGATTCATGTGGATAGCGTGTAGTTTGGCCTTGTCAAGCTAGATTTAGGCTTATACCTATTACTATTGTTCTGCCCTAACCAAAAGGAGTTCTGTGGTTAGCACATAGAATCTTTTTTCGATTTTGAGGTAGCATCTATCTATTTTTCCTGCTCTAAGTTACCCATAGTGACTCAGTAGCGACCCATAGTGGTTCCTTAATAAACTGAGTCGGATAAAAACTATGGGATCAAGTGGGACCCTTGTCCAAGTGTAATGGGGTCCATACTTGGTCCAGTGGTAGAATCACAAAAGCCTGGTGATTGGATACCCACAGGGGAGGCAGAGATCTCCCATTATAGTCCTGAAGTTTAGCCCGACTAGGTAGTCAGACAAGCGTCGGCCAGTGCATATCCTCAGTCCCTGAACCCTTTTGAGAAACCAGGAGGGGGATGGGCTGTTGTAATATCCCTTAAAAACCTAACCTAGCCAGAGCCATCGGACATGACTAACCGGGGCGTATTCACTTGGTGGATATGGGACGCGGGTTTTTTGATCCAGTATGAAGATTATCGTCATTATCGTTATTATCGTCATTATCGTCATTATCGTCTCGTCGGATGGAAGAAACTATAAGAAACACCCTCTCCGGCGCCTCTCCGACTCACTGGGTCGGGGTGGGGGCCGGGTGAGGAGGATGAATACGGGTCTAAGCAGGCCCTTAGGGAGATGCTGTTGTTCCTAAGCAGGCGCAGCATCTTCTGGTTCATTTTCTTTCATTTATTCATTTCATCTATGGTCATCGTCATCGTCATCGTCATTTGAGATGAATACGGGCCTAAGCCGGCCCTTAAGGAGGTGTTGTTCCTAAACAGGTTCAGCATCTTCTGGTTCATTTTTCGTCTTTCATCTTTCATTTTT
Organism: Abramis brama; assembly: GCF_963993115.1. Lineage (NCBI taxonomy): Eukaryota > Metazoa > Chordata > Actinopteri > Cypriniformes > Leuciscidae > Abramis > Abramis brama. The sequence continues at coordinate 62,786,167 of NC_139965.1, read as the reverse complement.
TATCTGGTTTCTGGTCCTGTAATTTGCAAAAAAGACAGCAGTTAATTTCAGAAGAAGTTACCTATGTTCTTACCTGGTAGTTCCAATTTGGAGCAGTGGTCCTGTAATTTGCAAAAAAGACAGCAGTTAATTTCAGAAGAAGTTACCCATGTTCTTACCTGGTAGTTCCAATTTGGAGATCAGTACAGGTAGCAGTTCCATGTTCTTACCTGGTAGTTCCAATTTGGAGCAGTGGTCCCGTAATTTGCAAAAAAGACAGCAGTTAATTTCAGAAGAAGTTACCCATGTTCTTACCTGGGAGTTCCAATTTGGAGATCGGTACAGGTAGCAGTTCCATGTTTTTACCTGGTAGTTCCAATTTGGAGCAGTGGTCCTGTAAGTTGCAAAAAAGACAGCAGTTAATTTCAGAAGAAGTTACCCATGTTCTTACCTGGTAGTTCCAATTTGGAGATCAGTACAGGTAGCAGTTCCATGTTCTTACCGGGTAGTTCCAATTTGGAGCAGTTGTCCTGTAATTTGCAAAAAAAGACAGCAGTTAATTTCAGAAGAAGTTACCCATGTTTTTACCTGGTAGTTCCAATTCGGAGAACAGCAGGGCCAGCAGTTGGTTTCAGAAGAAAGGATGATTAGTTTGGATCCCTGGGAAAAAGAGGGGATCTTATAACCAGAACCCAATCACAGTGGTTTTGAGGATCTGGTCTAGTTCGATTAGAAATTGGCTATGAGACACTCGTCCTGGGCTGATCATCCAGGATAGGCCGCCTCAGAGGAGGGTGTCTGGTGTTTAAAGAGCCGAAACACCCAAGGAGCCTGAGGTACATCACTGACGAGAGTGTCTTGAGTATTTCCCTCTCACACGAGTTTAGAGGGAGCAGGAAGTTTGAGTTGTACCAAGGGAGGCTTTTTTACTTGTCCGTAAGTGGATTCATGTGGATAGCGTGTAGTTTGGCCTTGTCAAGCTAGATTTAGGCTTATACCTATTACTATTGTTCTGCCCTAACCAAAAGGAGTTCTGTGGTTAGCACATAGAATCTTTTTTCGATTTTGAGGTAGCATCTATCTATTTTTCCTGCTCTAAGTTACCCATAGTGACTCAGTAGCGACCCATAGTGGTTCCTTAATAAACTGAGTCGGATAAAAACTATAGGATCAAGTGGGACCCTTGTCCAAGTGTAATGGGGTCCATACTTGGTCCAGTGGTAGAATCACAAAAGCCTGGTGATTGGATACCCACAGGGGAGGCAGAGATCTCCCATTATAGTCCTGAAGTTTAGCCCGACTAGGTAGTCAGACAAGCGTCGGCCAGTGCATATCCTCAGTCCCTGAACCCTTTTGAGAAACCAGGAGGGGGATGGGCTGTTGTAATATCCCTTAAAAACCTAACCTAGCCAGAGCCATCGGACATGACTAACCGGGGCGTATTCACTTGGTGGATATGGGACGTGGGTTTTTTGATCCAGTATGAAGATTATCGTCATTATCGTCATTATCGTCTCGTCGGATGGAAGAAACTATAAGAAACACCCTCTCCGGCGCCTCTCCGACTCACTGGGTCGGGGTGGGGGCCGGGTGAGGAGGATGAATACGGGTCTAAGCAGGCCCTTAGGGAGATGCTGTTGTTCCTAAGCAGGCGCAGCATCTTCTGGTTCATTTTCTTTCATTTATTCATTTCATCTATGGTCATCGTCATCGTCATCGTCATTTGAGATGAATACGGGCCTAAGCCGGCCCTTAAGGAGGTGTTGTTCCTAAACAGGTTCAGCATCTTCTGGTTCATTTTTCGTTTTTCATCTTTCATCTTTCATTTTTTATCTGGTTTCTGGTCCTGTAATTTGCAAAAAAGACAGCAGTTAATTTCAGAAGAAGTTACCCATGTTCTTACCTGGTAGTTCCAATTTGGAGATCAGTACAGGTAGCAGTTCCATGTTCTTACCTGGTAGTTCCAATTTGGAGCAGTGGTCCTGTAATTTGCAAAAAAGACAGCAGTTAATTTCAGAAGAAGTTACCCATGTTCTTACCTGGTAGTTCCAATTTGGAGATCAGTACAGGTAGCAGTTCCATGTTCTTACCTGGTAGTTCCAATTTGGAGCAGTGGTCCCGTAATTTGCAAAAAAGACAGCAGTTAATTTCAGAAGTTACCCATGTTCTTACCTGGTAGTTCCAATTTGGAGATCAGTACAGGTAGCAGTTCCATGTTCTTACCGGGTAGTTCCAATTTGGAGCAGTTGTCCTGTAATTTGCAAAAAAAGACAGCAGTTAATTTCAGAAGAAGTTACCCATGTTTTTACCTGGTAGTTCCAATTCGGAGAACAGCAGGGCCAGCAGTTGGTTTCAGAAGAAAGGATGATTAGTTTGGATCCCCGGGAAAAAGAGGGGATCTTATAACCAGAACCCAATCACAGTGGTTTTGAGGATCTGGTCTAGTTCGATTAGAAATTGGCTATGAGACACTCGTCCTGGGCTGATCATCCAGGATAGGCCGCCTCAGAGGAGGGTGTCTGGTGTTTAAAGAGCCGAAACACCCAAGGAGCCTGAGGTACATCACTGACGAGAGTGTCTTGAGTATTTCCCTCTCACACGAGTTTAGAGGGAGCAGGAAGTTTGAGTTGTACCAAGGGAGGCTTTTTTACTTGTCCGTAACTGGATTCATGTGGATAGCGTGTAGTTTGGCCTTGTCAAGCTAGATTTAGGCTTATACCTATTACTATTGTTCTGCCCTAACCAAAAGGAGTTCTGTGGTTAGCACATAGAATCTTTTTTCGATTCTGAGGTAGCATCTATCTATTTTTCCTGCTCTAAGTTACCCATAGTGACTCAGTAGCGACCCATAGTGGTTCCTTAATAAACTGAGTCGGATAAAAACTATGGGATCAAGTGGGACCCTTGTCCAAGTGTAATGGGGTCCATACTTGGTCCAGTGGTAGAATCACAAAAGCCTGGTGATTGGATACCCACAGGGGAGGCAGAGATCTCCCATTATAGTCCTGAAGTTTAGCCCGACTAGGTAGTCAGACAAGCGTCGGCCAGTGCATATCCTCAGTCCCTGAACCCTTTTGAGAAACCAGGAGGGGGATGGGCTGTTGTAATATCCCTTAAAAACCTAACCTAGCCAGAGCCATCGGACATGACTAACCGGGGCGTATTCACTTGGTGGATATGGGACGCGGGTTTTTTGATCCAGTATGAAGATTATCGTCATTATCGTCATTATCGTCATTATCGTCATTATCGTCATTATCGTCTCGTCGGATGGAAGAAACTATAAGAAACACCCTCTCCGGCGCCTCTCCGACTCACTGGGTCGGGGTGGGGGCCGGGTGAGGAGGATGAATACGGGTCTAAGCAGGCCCTTAGGGAGATGCTGTTGTTCCTAAGCAGGCGCAGCATCTTCTGGTTCATTTTCTTTCATTTATTCATTTCATCTATGGTCATCGTCATCGTCATCGTCATTTGAGATGAATACGGGCCTAAGCCGGCCCTTAAGGAGGTGTTGTTCCTAAACAGGTTCAGCATCTTCTGGTTCATTTTTCGTTTTTCATCTTTCATCTTTCATTTTTTATCTGGTTTCTGGTCCTGTAATTTGCAAAAAAGACAGCAGTTAATTTCAGAAGAAGTTACCTATGTTCTTACCTGGTAGTTCCAATTCGGAGAACAGCAGGGCCAGCAGTTGGTTTCAGAAGAAAGGATGATTAGTTTGGATCCCCGGGAAAAAGAGGGGATCTTATAACCAGAACCCAATCACAGTGGTTTTGAGGATCTGGTCTAGTTCGATTAGAAATTGGCTATGAGACACTCGTCCTGGGCTGATCATCCAGGATAGGCCGCCTCAGAGGAGGGTGTCTGGTGTTTAAAGAGCCGAAACACCCAAGGAGCCTGAGGTACATCACTGACGAGAGTGTCTTGAGTATTTCCCTCTCACACGAGTTTAGAGGGAGCAGGAAGTTTGAGTTGTACCAAGGGAGGCTTTTTTACTTGTCCGTAAGTGGATTCATGTGGATAGCGTGTAGTTTGGCCTTGTCAAGCTAGATTTAGGCTTATACCTATTACTATTGTTCTGCCCTAACCAAAAGGAGTTCTGTGGTTAGCACATAGAATCTTTTTTCGATTTTGAGGTAGCATCTATCTATTTTTCCTGCTCTAAGTTACCCATAGTGACTCAGTAGCGACCCATAGTGGTTCCTTAATAAACTGAGTCGGATAAAAACTATGGGATCAAGTGGGACCCTTGTCCAAGTGTAATGGGGTCCATACTTGGTCCAGTGGTAGAATCACAAAAGCCTGGTGATTGGATACCCACAGGGGAGGCAGAGATCTCCCATTATAGTCCTGAAGTTTAGCCCGACTAGGTAGTCAGACAAGCGTCGGCCAGTGCATATCCTCAGTCCCTGAACCCTTTTGAGAAACCAGGAGGGGGATGGGCTGTTGTAATATCCCTTAAAAACCTAACCTAGCCAGAGCCATCGGACATGACTAACCGGGGCGTATTCACTTGGTGGATATGGCACGCGGGTTTTTTGATCCAGTATGAAGATTATCGTCATTATCGTTATTATCGTCATTATCGTCATTATCGTCTCGTCGGATGGAAGAAACTATAAGAAACACCCTCTCCGGCACCTCTCCGACTCACTGGGTCGGGGTGGGGGCCGGGTGAGGAGAATGAATACGGGTCTAAGCAGGCCCTTAGGGAGATGCTGTTGTTCCTAAGCAGGCGCAGCATCTTCTGGTTCATTTTCTTTCATTTATTCATTTCATCTATGGTCATCGTCATCGTCATCGTCATTTGAGATGAATACGGGCCTAAGCCGGCCCTTAAGGAGGTGTTGTTCCTAAACAGGTTCAGCATCTTCTGGTTCATTTTTCGTTTTTCATCTTTCATCTTTCATTTTTTATCTGGTTTCTGGTCCTGTAATTTGCAAAAAAGACAGCAGTTAATTTCAGAAGAAGTTACCCATGTTCTTACCTGGTAGTTCCAATTTGGAGATCAGTACAGGTAGCAGTTCCATGTTCTTACCTGGTAGTTCCAATTTGGAGCAGTGGTCCTGTAATTTGCAAAAAAGACAGCAGTTAATTTCAGAAGAAGTTACCCATGTTCTTACCTGGTAGTTCCAATTTGGAGATCAGTACAGGTAGCAGTTCCATGTTCTTACCTGGTAGTTCCAATTTGGAGCAGTGGTCCCGTAATTTGCAAAAAAGACAGCAGTTAATTTCAGAAGTTACCCATGTTCTTACCTGGTAGTTCCAATTTGGAGATCAGTACAGGTAGCAGTTCCATGTTCTTACCGGGTAGTTCCAATTTGGAGCAGTTGTCCTGTAATTTGCAAAAAAAGACAGCAGTTAATTTCAGAAGAAGTTACCCATGTTTTTACCTGGTAGTTCCAATTCGGAGAACAGCAGGGCCAGCAGTTGGTTTCAGAAGAAAGGATGATTAGTTTGGATCCCCGGGAAAAAGAGGGGATCTTATAACCAGAACCCAATCACAGTGGTTTTGAGGATCTGGTCTAGTTCGATTAGAAATTGGCTATGAGACACTCGTCCTGGGCTGATCATCCAGGATAGGCCGCCTCAGAGGAGGGTGTCTGGTGTTTAAAGAGCCGAAACACCCAAGGAGCCTGAGGTACATCACTGACGAGAGTGTCTTGAGTATTTCCCTCTCACACGAGTTTAGAGGGAGCAGGAAGTTTGAGTTGTACCAAGGGAGGCTTTTTTACTTGTCCGTAAGTGGATTCATGTGGATAGCGTGTAGTTTGGCCTTGTCAAGCTAGATTTAGGCTTATACCTATTACTATTGTTCTGCCCTAACCAAAAGGAGTTCTGTGGTTAGCACATAGAATCTTTTTTCGATTTTGAGGTAGCATCTATCTATTTTTCCTGCTCTAAGTTACCCATAGTGACTCAGTAGCGACCCATAGTGGTTCCTTAATAAACAGAGTCGGATAAAAACTATGGGATCAAGTGGGACCCTTGTCCAAGTGTAATGGGGTCCATACTTGGTCCAGTGGTAGAATCACAAAAGCCTGGTGATTGGATACCCACAGGGGAGGCAGAGATCTCCCATTATAGTCCTGAAGTTTAGCCCGACTAGGTAGTCAGACAAGCGTCGGCCAGTGCATATCCTCAGTCCCTGAACCCTTTTGAGAAACCAGGAGGGGGATGGGCTGTTGTAATATCCCTTAAGAACCTAACCCTAACAGAGACAGTTGTCATTCTAATTCACCTGATGAAGAACCTTGGGAAAGTTCGAAACGCGTCGTGAAAGTATGCCTGAATGACTCAAAACCGTAAAAATGAGTACAGCTGCCATCATTTGGGGATGTGTGATGTAGCAGAAGCTTTGGAAAATTTTCTCTTCGACCCATACAGGTCTGGAGTTGGTTAAAATGGCCGCCATCATTGTTGTTGTTGATGTTGCAGAGCCCAATAATTTTTTCTCCGTCCACTGTGACGTTGAGTGTCTCCTCACGTGGGTTATATGCCCCTCACCACATCTGACTAACACCTACCCTTCGCCTTTTGACAAAATTAAACCCTTGTTGGTATAAACCACGGCAATGTAGCCCTCTTGGACACAGCCCACGGCGATCTAGCCCTTTTAATATTTTATAATTATATGCGTCTCTCTTGATGTTGCTTGGTGCATTTTAGTGTTTGTGTGCGGGGAGCAGCCAGTTGTAGCGCAGGGCCAGTGCATAGCCTGAAGTGTCTTCGGACAGTTTATGGATGTTTCATTCCCCTAACCCTCTGGGGGGGGAAGACGTTGTCTTTTCACAATCCTAACCCTAAAATCTACCCCCACTTACCTGTTGATGCGGTCTGGACGGCCCTCTGTCGCCTACCCCGACTTGTTGGCCCTCTCTGGTCGACCCCTGGAAGAATATTAAAAACAAACAAACAAAAATATCAATTACTCCATTTTCTACACTAAAATCTACCCCCACTTACCTGTTGATGCGGTCTGGACGGCCCTCTGTCGCCTACCCCGACTGTTGTTAGCCCTCTCTGGTCGACCCCTGCAAGAAGGTTTAAAAACAAACAAACAAAAATATCAATCACTCCATTTTCTACACTAAAATCTACCCCCACTACCTGTTGATGCGGTCTGGACGGCCCTCTGTCGCCTACCCCGACTTGTTGGCCCTCTCTGGTCGACCCCTGGAAGAATATTAAAAACAAACAAACAAAAATATCAATCACTCCATTTTCTACACTAAAATCTACCCCCACTTACCTGTTGATGCGGTCTGGACGGCCCTCTGTCGCCTACCCCGACTTGTTGGCCCTCTCTGGTCGACCCCTGGAAGAATATTAAAAACAAACAAACAAAATAGGGGTCATCTCATTTTAGACAATAAAATATAAATATACACACGTGTGTGGGCAGACATATAAAACAGATATTATGAGACGGGTTATAGGTGTTAGCATTTTAATAATTATTATTATTATTATTGTTATATTTGCCACTAATATTATACACAGATTTACGTATTTGTCAAGTGGACATTGTAGTGGGACGTTGGAGCACGGCATCGTTCCCTTTCTTTGCCTTGGGTAACCTTTAGTGGTCAGCAGAAAGTGGGCCAGTGCACAGCCATTTCTGGGACCTTAGGGTCCCAGATCTTGGATTTCTCATTCCCCTAACCCTAACCCTCACGCTGCTTCAAATTTTACTACTCCAATAGAATCAGGACTGGGTTTTATTCATCTAAATTTATGTCAAAGAACATTTTGAGACAACATTCCTACTTTAAACTTCCATATAAGCAGTATGAATTATTAGCTCTAAATCTATCTGTGTCTAAGAACCTGCAGCTCACCATAGCTGGTTGTTATAGACCTCCGTCTGCAAATAGTTGTGTTTTACATTCAGTAATGAATTCGTTGGCTCTTTAGAATTATAAGGAACTGATGTTATTAGGTGATTTTAACTTAAATTGGATGCATACAATATCCGATCATTTTAAAATGCTTTGTGATAATCTAAATCTTTTTCACTTGGTAGACTCAATCACTAGACCTAACCCAATCGCTGGAAAAATCTACTTTAATAGATCTTGTCATTACAAATGCCCCACATAAATACTCTTCAGTTTCTGTATTCGCAAATGATATCAGTGACCACTGTGTAGTGGCAGTAGTTAGAAAAATGAGGTTACCTCAGCAAAAGCCAAACATTACTAGGCGTTTTATGAAATATTTTAATGAACAAGCATTCTTATACGATCTTGCTCACAATTGATTGGGATAAAATTATTTTAATACCAGATGTTGATTGCGCATGGGAATATTTTTGTGATAGTTTTATGCTAATTATCAATTAGCATAAATCTTTTCATTGTGCAGCCATGAAAAAATACAGAGTTAAATGTTGGATAATCCGTGGTTTTCGAATGCCTTATGTGATCTCATTCAAGAGCGGGATGCCGCATGGGCTAAGGCTAGACAAACAAATCTTACAACAACATGGGATGTTTTCTTGGCACACTTTAGGCCCCTTAGTGCCAATTGGGCATCGTTTAAATGCCACGGCCTACCTGAGCATTGTTTCTGACCATGTCCATCCCTTTATGACCACCATGTACCCATCCTCTGATGGCTACTTCCAGCAGGATAATGCACCATGTCACAAAGCTCGAATCATTTCAAATTGGTTTCTTGAACATGACAATGAGTTCACTGTACTAAAATGGCCCCCACAGTCACCAGATCTCAACCCAATAGAGCATCTTTGGGATGTGGTGGAACGGGAGCTTTGTGCCCTGGATGTGCATCCCACAAATCTCCATCAACTGCAAGATGCTATCCTATCAATATGTGTCACAGTATATACTGTGTTCTGTGTTTTCTGTGTTTGGTTCTGTGTTGATTGTGTTCACCTGGACTCATTAACTCTGATTACACCTGTTCCTTGCTTCCATTGTTCCAGCTGCCACTCATTTAGGTCATGTGTATATATACTGTCTTGTGTTGTGTCAGTTGCTGATTCATTGTCTGGGTTTCAGTTTCTGTGTTAATGGTGTTGTAGTTTTATGTATTTACTATATTCATTTGGATTACCGTGTTGTCTCGTGTTTGGATTAGTGTTCTTTGTGTCGTCTCCGTGTGGATGTTCCGGTCTGTTCCTGGTTTTCACCACTGATCATCTTCCACCAACGCCACTACCAATCATCCAGCACTCTCCACCACCGTTATCCTTTGATCATCATTTTTGCTATCTGGACATTACATCATTCCTCCTTCCTATGTTGTGTGTTTACCTGTTTATAATAAACTCTCTTTTACTTTGCACTTGCGCCTACATCCTCAATAATCGTACCGTGACAATATGGGCCAACATTTCTAAAGAATGCTTTCAGCACCTTGTTGAATCAATGCCACATAGAATTAAGGCAGTTCTGAAGGCGAAAGGGGGTCAAACTGCTGAGTCACTGCTGGACACCATTGCTGAGTATTTGGCGTATTTGGGGCGGCGCCTGTGTGGCGGCCGTGGAGATCTCGTGCAGGAGGAAAAGTTTGTCCGTGTTTATGTCTATCGTGCAGTGCCATTATGAAAATTACCTACTCCTGAGATGAACTACTAAACATCAGTGCAACATCATCCCTTAGTTGCCGCCCTGATTTGCAGGGCCTTCATTCGGATATCCTCAGAAACTCCATGGATTGTAGCCCATACAAACACTCGAGAGCTCGTCCATGGAGGCTATTCCCCCGCAGCAGAGCGAGGGGTAATCGAGCCGGCTGCCGTCGCCGCTTGGAGAAGAAAGGGTTCCGTGCACCTTTACCTGGACTAGTACTGGCTAACGTGAGATCACTCAGCAACAAGCTGGATGAGCTCCAACTTCGGTTGGATACGGACAAGGACTATTCCCATATTGCTGCGTTCTGCTTTACGGAAACCTGGCTTCACTCCAATATTCCTGACTCGGCGGTGAACCTGCCCGGCTATCAGCTCTTTAGAGCGGACCGCGATGCGACAGCCACCGGGAAAACAAAAGGCGGAGGTGTCTGCTTTTATGTGAGTAATGAGTGGTGCAGCGATTTAACAGTCATTGCTGAATTATGTTCCCTCGATCTGGAATTGCTGGCCATACACTGCAAACCTTTTTATTCACCTAGGTAAATATCATCCATTATCCTTGCGTGTGTTTACGTTTAGCCACAGGCTCATGCCGACACAGCGCAGCAGCTTTTAGCTGATCATATTACGGAAGTGGAGAATAAGTTCCCTAACTCCACTGTAATTGTCATGGGTGATTTCAACCACACTGATCTGAGATCTGAACTTCCGAAATACCATCAGTTCGTGCGCTGTGCCACCAGGGGAGAACGGACTCTTGATCATTGCTATTCTTCCATCAAAGAGGCATATCATGCTTGGGCGTAAGCGCCTCTAGGCAATGGCGATCATGCTGTGATTAAACTCATCCCCACATACCGGTCTCTACTCAAAAAACAAAAAACGATTAAGAGGGCTGTACAGAAATGGATACCCGCTGCAATTGAAACACTACAAGCCTGCTTTGACATTACAGACTGGGAAACTATTAAATTGGCATGCAATAACTTTGAGTATGTAGACACATGCTCGTCCTACATCTACTTCTGTGAGGAACTTTGCATTCCCAGACAATCTATTGTCATTTATGGGAATAGTAAGCCATGGTTCAATAAGGAAGTAAGGCTACGGAGGAGAGAGAAGGAGGCGGCCCACAGGAGCAGAGACAAGGCTGCCTACACCAAGGCCAAATACGTACTCAGCAAAGCCATCCAGCATGCTAAGAGGCTGTATAAGGCCAGGATTGAACAACAGGTCGGGGATAAGAACAATCAGAGCTGTCTGGAAGGGCCTACAATCTGCCACGGGCTACAAAAAGCCCCCCCCACCAGCCTCCAATGACCCCAATCTACCAGATAAGTTCAATGTGTTTTGCACTAGGTTCGAAGCCCCCCGTGGGTCCCCCCACTCCATCCCCCCTGCCCCCCCTTCCACTGCCACCACCTCATCTGCACCATTGGTCATCACGGAGCATGAGGTACGGAGGCTTCTCAAAGGTCAGAACATCAGGAAAGCGTGTGGTCCAGACATGGTGTCACCTGCTTCCCTTAAGCACTGTGCCAGCGAGCTGACCCCAGTGTTTACGGACATTTTTAATCAGTCATTAGAACTATGCCGAGTACCTGCCTGCTTCAAATCTGCTGTCATCATTCCGGTGCTGAAAAAGCCCAAGATCACCTGCTTGAATGACTACAGACCGGTTGCCCTCACCTCTGTAGTCATGAAAGCATTTGAACGCTTGGTCCTCTCTTATCTCAAAGCATCCACCGAACACCTCATGGACCCCCTTCAATTTGCATATAGACCCAACCGCTCAGTTGACGATGCAATCAACATTGCACTTCACTTCATTCTACAACACCTAGACAATCGGAACACATACGCAAGACTCCTGTTTGTGGATTACAGCTCTGCCTTTAACACCATCATCCCTGACCTCCTCCACAACAAACTGACCCATCTGAACATTCACCCCCTCCTCTGCTCATGGATTACAGACTTTCTCACCAACAGGACTCAGTATGTCAGGCTGGGCCCACATCTCTCACAGCCCCGCACAGTCAACACCGGTGCTCCCCAAGGTTGTGTGCTGTCCCCCTTGCTGTTCTCACTGTACACCAACGACTGCACCTCTGGAGACCTTTCTGTCAAAACCATCAAATATGCGGACGACACCACCGTAATAGGCCTCATCTCCAACAACGACGAGTCAGCCTACCGCAGAGCGGTCAGTCTCCTGGAGTCCTGGGGCCTCATGTATCAATCTTGCGTACGCACAAAAACTTTGCGTACGCCAGCTTTCACGTTCACGGTCGTATGTACTAACAGTGAAATTAACGCGAGAATGTGCGTTCCTCCACGCCAATTTCATGTCTGGCGTACGTACATTTCTCATTGTTTTTGTCCGTTGGCGACTCTTACAGGCAATGAAGTGAAGTTGCAAACATTACACAACGAATTGTTCTACAAGTCTATCGCACCACCAACCGTGGGAAGCATTGCTATTAATTTGCAATTTATAAAATAATTGACATATATTGTCACACGAGCCTTATGGGAATATTCTATCAATTATGCAATTAAATAAGAACATATAAAAGCATATGCAAATGTGTTGTGCAACCCTTAGTCTATGGAAATGACAGCTTTGGTTTAATGTCCACCTTTATATCAGACCATTTCTTTTTAAGGTTAATTGGGGTAGGCTGTGTACAGTTGAGACACCTTAAATAACTTGCGTTCGCAGCAAGCACAAGTTGTGATTTTTGCTGTGCACGTGCGTATTAGTGTCCTCTTTGATCGTGGGAAATTTGAACAACGGACGTGTCCCCGATCCGAAGATATCGGGAAAAGATATGACGTCCACTTCAAAATGCACTCTCCACAATGAATAGCTTATTATCCTTATGTGACTGTTAAACGTAACTGGTATCACCACAAACGTTATTCTGTGCCCTAAAAACGGGCATATTTCATGGTATTGTGTCATGCAAGGTAATTGCAAAATCTAGAGAAATGTGCGAGGTGGCCAGCGGGGGATAGTTGAGACACATATCTACTGTTCCCCCGATAGAGTTCTATTAGGAAACACATTGTTTAGTTGTTCAGTGTTATGATAACAGTTTAAACGTCGTAATAAGCCAGCATAGGACGCAAATGAAAATAAAATTTGATATTTGTGATATTTAAACTGTATTATTATTAAATATTGTTACATATCTTGTTCCTGCTTTATACATTTTAATCAGTGCTAATTTAAATAAAATGAATGAATATAAATGGATGAATAAACAAAAATGTTGCCCAATTGTTATTTTCTTTATTTGTCTTTATTTTTTATATTTTACAATGAACTGTACCACATATTGGCAAAGTTGAGACAAAAAGCACCTTATTTTTATGAGCTGATTGTGGAAAATATAAACTACTTGTGGGTATTATTGATAGATAATATCTTAGTCTACAAGCTAATGTAATGTCATGTGACGTGCCATGTGGAAATTCACTTCTTTTCAATGTCTATTTTTGTGTGAAAAATCAAAACGCAAAAAGTGTCTCAACTGTACTCAGTCTACTCTACAGTGCGACTTTCAGATCCCACCGCATTGACAGCATCAGCCAAACTCTCCCACTCATATTTTTTCCTTTTGTTATTAATTGCGGAGGACAAAGTTCCAAATAAAAAAAAATTGTTTTCCGTTTCTACCTCCGATAGTAACACCTCCAATTCACTTTCTGTAAAGATTCGTTTCTTGCCGCTATTTTCTTACTGCTTTCTTTTGCCAAAGTGGACTCATTACCATATTTAAATTAGTTTAATTAAGGGAGGAGACTGGGTGGGGCGTTGTGCTCGTGCATGTGCGCTCAATTTTACGTTAACTGGGATGTACAAAGAGAATATGCGTGGGATCCTTCGTACGCAGAGATTCATACATCTGGGTTTTTTTGTGCGTACGCACATTTACAGCTTTGTCCGTACGCAATGTTTTAGTATGAATTCAACGCAAGTCTTTATACATGAGGCCCCTGGTGTGCAGTCAGTAACTTGGAGCTTAACATCGACAAAACAGTGGAGATGATAGTGGATTTCCGCAAAAAGCCCCCGACTCATCCTCCTCTGGTCATTAATAACTCATCCGTGACTGTGGTAGAGCACTTTAAGTTCCTGGGCACAACCATCACCAACACACTCAAATGGGACAATAACATCTCCCAACTAGTGAAGAAAGGCCAGCGGCGCCTGTTCTTCCTCCGCCGCCTGAAAGGACTACTGCTCAGTCCCCCCATCATGGTACAGTTCTACAGAGCGGTCATTGAGAGTGTGCTAACATCCTCCCTCACGGTCTGGTTTGCCTCTGCGTCAGCCCGCGCAAAGGCCAGGCTACAAAGAGTCGTCCGGGCAGCAGAGCGGATCATCGGCTGCCCCCTGCCCCCCATCATGGACCTGTACAGCTCCAGATCCATTAACAGAGCTGTGAAGATTGCGGCCGACCCCTCTCATCCTGCCAATAGTCTGTTTAATCTTCTCCCCTCTGGAAAGCAGTGCAGGGCGTTTTTGCCCAAAACATCACGCCACCGCCACAGTTTTTTCCCCCAAGCAATAGCCCTCCTAAATGACTCTTAATCCTGGAATTCATTGCCCTTTTTTTTTTATTTAACACATCACTTTCTACATACATATTAACTGAAATGAAAGGCTCATTATGCAGCTCATTATGTGGGTCATTGTCTTCTCAGGTGTGAATCACAGCATCATTCATGCCCCCACGCATATTGCCTTTCCAAACAAAACGTGTCTTACAAAGTTTAAATCAATGTATTGTTTTATGTAAATGATTAGGCAGGATGATTTTCAGATCATTTTGAAGCAAAAACTCTAGGTGACAACATCCATTAGTCAAAAGTCTTGTGGACACATTTAGTATGTGTTTTGTGGCCTTATTTCAGAAACTTTCATTTTTTGTTTTTTTTCAATAACTATGCATAAACATTATTCTCTCAAAAATACAAACATGTACATACATTTTGCTCGCATATTATGCTAGCCCTGTTTGTGCTGAATAGAGTGTAATGACACCTTTTCCATTAATATGTTTATAAGCAACTGAAAAAAGCACAAATGTCAGGGCATGTCAAAACATCTCAAGGACCCCAAAAACACCTTAGATCCCAGAGGGTTAATATTGCAGGAATGTACTGATTTATGTTACTAGATGACACCACAGTTGTAAAAACATATCTCAGAACCCACACATTAAGCAGTGCCTTTCACATTATTTAACTTATTTTCCCTGAAATCCAACATCCATGACACTGAGTAATTTTTGCTTTGGTCTTTATTGTGATTGACAAAGCTATTAATAGAAAGACAAATGCATTAAGGACTTCTGTATCCTTTCAAATGGCTACACTGTTGTCCACATTTTTGGGGCTCAGATAGGTGTAGGGAAGCTCCAACTTCTTGTTCCGCTCCTCGATGAGATTGGACAACTCTCTCAGATCCTTTTGAAAATCTTCAATGAGCTTGCAAGGGACCTCTTCATCATACAGATTTTCTGGGAAATATCCCAGAGGGTACTACGGACAGGGTATCAAGATTGTAATCGTAAATAGCATGTTGATTAGAAACATGTTTATAACAATGTTTAACACACTGCGTATGACAGCACTAATATTCTGTAAGAGCCCACTGCAACACTATGCTCACTGTTTGCTAATCTGCTTTGTAATGTAACAGTCAGGTAATGCAAACTAGAGGAATGAAAGCAGTGTAAGTAAGCCATTGTCATCTAGAGTAATATGATGGTATTCACAAGAACGCCATTCAGATTGTTCACTTTTTCACAACGAAATTGAATTGTAGTCTTTAAACATGTGCCCTGATGATGTAAAAACTCACATGGTCTGCAGAGTCCTTGCTCAGGAGTCTCAGGACAGCCATCCCATTCACCGTGGTGCTCACATCAGGTAGGGTCTCCAGGATCGTGTTCTCAGTGGCATGGCTTTTCTCCTTGGGAGGGGGCTTTCTGAGGGCAGTGGGGTAATTAGGCATCCAGCCGCCAAAGTCAAACTGGGGGAAAGAATTCGTGAAAAAATGTGATATACAAGCCAAATATTCATAAAGAATAACAAGAGCACATAATTAGCATTACTTAGGCCATAGAAAGTTGATATGGACAGGTTTTTCTAACTTTTTTAGTCATGCCCCCCTTAAAGGAGCATTTCACCCATGGGAACATTAATCTTTATTGAAAGTGGGTCATATGTAGTCGAAATTTAACATAAATTTTTAATTTGGTGCCTTCTTGACCGAGGAAAGACAGAAAGTAACAAAGAGCCCTAAGCATTTGTATGGAAGACAACAACTCCCACAATGCACCACATTGCACAGCTTTGCAAGCCACTCCCACTAATCCAGTTCACAACACAAATGTCCGTGTCCTCGTCTGATTCAGAGATTTCATCCAGGAGAAATTGGCATCGTTGAAATTCTTTGCAGCAGACAGACTGTGTTCGTAGGCGCACAGTGAGAGCACAGGCACCATCAGTTCGCCCCAGCTCGAGCGAGTCCGGGCTCCTCGTCCATGACAGGCAGGGCTTCTGCCTCGGCTGCAGAAGCCGCAGCAGCCGCCTTCTGTTCCTCCATCAGCCTCAGCCGCTATATTGCGGCTCGTAAAGATAGCCACGAACAGCTGATTCGAGCATCAGACTTTCGAAATCCTCTTCTTCCATATCATTTTGAGTACCTTCTGCCATTGTCGTAACTTCACATCTGGCTCCACAGCGCCTGTTAGCTTAGCTTCCAAACAAGATGGTGGATATTGCTTTTAGTTTCTACAAGTAAAGTCCCAAATCTGGTTTAAACACAAATCTGGTGACAAGTCAACAGTCTTAAGAATGGAATTGGCGTTCGGTGCCGCTTTATAAAGGCAAAGCGCCAACCGCTATTCACACACTTGAAAGCCATTGTAACGGCTGTGTTCTGTTTTTCTGCTGATCTCCTGATAATAGTCCTTTACGATTGTTGCTTGTCAGACTGTATGAACATGATCCTCGCTGTAAGATCTCAGTTGATCGATCAATGACACGTTCGGTGATGTGAGCTGCATTACACGCGGGATTGAAATGGTGGCTACAAAGAAATCTCTAACGTTAATTTTTGTCATGATTCTGCCCTCTTGTCCTTGTTTTTTTCCTTAGTCTTGAGGCAGGATCATGACAGACCCATGTTTTGTGTACAAGCACATGGCCTTTTGTTTGGGCTGTGCGCTTGTGCTGTCTCGTTCCCTTACCCCGCCCCCTTGTTCTCCTCGTTTGTCATTATTGTTAATCAGTATCACCTGTTGTCCTTATTTTATCTCCTATTTAAGTCCCTTGTGTTTGCTGTCCTGTGCTGGTTTGTTTTGTATTATCATGTGAGTAGTCTTGTCGTGTGAGTTCTCTGTGAAGATTTATCTAGTGATTGCTGTCTGTTTATTGTCTAGTCTAAGTCTAGTTTTGTGATTTGTATTTTTCCCCAGTATATGTTATTTGCCCCCTCGTGGGTTTTGTTTTCCCTGTTTTTCTTTCTATAATAAACTGTGTGTTTTGAAGACTGTCTGCGCATGGGTTCGTTTCTGAAAGTCATAACAATTTTAGTCATAACTTGTCGTGAAAAACAAAGACAATTTGACGGTCGTCGTAGGGAAGTCACACTGCAGGACTGAGATTCAAATCTTCTGACACTGCCAGAATTTGTTCGGAGGTAAAATGTGATTGCAACGGTCATTAATCATCTGTCTGTGAACATGTCAAACTAACGATCAAAGACTTCAGATTTTAGCCAAGGATCAGAGGAATCTTTTAGGATTTGCTCAATTTGTATCATATGGCCAAATCGTGGCCAAAATCGCACAGTGTGCACTTGGCTTAACACACAGACCGCAAAACACTAGAACATAACTATATACATGAATCAAAACACATGAACACGTGACACTGAATGTACAGCTAGAGGAATGTGTGGAGCAATTCGCTGGATTTGAGAAAAAGTGTATGAGATTAGGATCACGGACTGCAGCTTTAATGGCTCTGTGTGATTGGAAGTGAATTGACTTGTACTAACTGACCTGTCCATTGTTTACAGCGGCATGTTGGGCTGATGCAGTGAAGATCACCATGGTGACAAACTTGATAAGCTCTTTCAGTGTCTGAAAAGATGATGGAATTCCTGGGAAGAAGAATGAAAGGCTGTTTCTGTGGGGAACTCAGTTTAGAATGTTTATACATAAACACTCACACGCACACGCACACACACTCACACGCACACACAAAAACTGAAATGGAGAGTGGAGCCATAAACCAAACTACTTTTGACTATTGACCTGGTTCAATTATTTTCCATAAAACAGTGAATTACAGTGGGGTTTACAAAAGAGGTTTTGCCTCAAAGCAAATATGTCTATCTTATGCTGTGCAAATACTGAGCTGAACACAAAATAAAAAGAAAAGAAACCTTTGTTGGAGTAAATGTCCTAATATGGCAACAATTCCATTGGAAATGCATACTCATTGGTCGTGACACTTTATTCCACCAGAAATCACACTTGCAGCATCTTCAACTGCAACAACCTTGATAACGGACTAATAACAGACCTGAGGAATCTCTTCCCAGGAAGCCATTGGTGAATATCTCACTGATCCAACGCTGCAGCTCTGTGTCCTTCTGCACGTGTGCATCACTTTGATAGTAGTATGGTAAGAAAGCTGCAACAAACCTGTAAGCAACCACAGTCAGATGTTTTCCAGGTTTACATATTTACAGCTTTACTTTTTTTGTAGATTTGCTTTGCATTTATTTCTTAAGCAGGAATTTATTCAAACCGACTTACAACACAGTACATTGTACAGCCTGTGCTTACTGACTGAACCCATGAACCTGTATAATTGACACTATATTTTTTTAAATTTAAGTGCACCAGGATGTATTAGTTCAGCCCTAAAAACTGGATGTATTATGTAACACACACACACACACACACACACACAGAGAGAGAGATAAAATCATAATGCCTTTAAATAAAACACTAGACTAAACTCCACTGGTAGTCATACTTGTTGATGATATTCCACAGTCTCATCCCGTCATCTCTGTAGTAGTAGCGGGGCACATTCTCCAGGCCTCTCTTAGAGATGTTATCAGGAAGACAGAGGGCACTGTAGGTCAGGGAGGCAGTAGCACGCTTCAGCAATTTTTCCAATGACTCTCCACCTACTCCTGCATACTAAGAGTAGTATCATTAACGGAGAGAAGACACGACATAAAGTTAGGTTAAAGGCTACTGTAAAAACTAAGTTCTGTCACCACAAATCCCATAATAATTTCCCCAAAATTTAAATAAAAAATTTAGTAAAAGAGTAGATTGTTAAAGTAGTCAGTCATCACAGAAAACATTAAAGATCCATTTTGTATTTTTTTTTTTAACAATCTCACAAGATATGTTTGCAGGTACTGTAACTGATGTGTGGCTGAGAGTGACCAGGACAGAGACTTGGGCTCGCCTTTCAGGAGGTTTGTTAATGTGAAGACGATGGAGTTGAAGTTCTTGATGAAGCATCGATAGAAATTGGAGAAACCGAGGAAGCGCTGGAGTTCTTTGATGGTTGTGGACCAGTTTCGAACAGCATCTACTTTCCCCTGTTTAAGATGATATAGTTGCTCACCAATGGTTGAATCTCCTTGTGGTCGACCAAAGACCTCGCGGAAGTGCCTTGTGAAACAATCCAGGGATTGAGTTACAGGTCCTGCTTGAGTCCAGAGAGTTTCGGCCGATTGTAAAGCTCGCCCCGACAGCAGGGATATAATAAAGGCAATCTTGGCTCGATCGGTGGTAAAACGCTGCGGTTGCATCTCTAGAGCCAGTGATCATTGTAAAAGGAATCCGTTGCAATTCTCCGCCGAGCCAGAGTAGGGCGCCAGGTTGGCCACGGGACTGGCAGAATGGCTGATGTTGTGGCTGTGGAAGCGCTGAGTCCGTCCACGATCTCCTGAAAAGGATCTGTAGAGCTCATGCTGCGTTAAAGTGGGTCTGATCTTCTGTAATGGATTAACTCAGATAGATGGAATATAATAAAGAAAGGATTTATTGCAGTATAGCGAAATCAGTGGAAATAGATGGGAGATGTCAATGGAGATAATCACTGAAGAGAATGGTTTGGAACTTTACTGCAACATGGATGAATCAGAGAAGATGAGGGGGTGGTGACTTCAGAGCGGGATGAGGAGCACACACCTCGCGAGGACCCACGAAGAGGAGGCAGGTAGGTAGAGCACAGGGAAGCACACACGAGGCGAGGAGTCGTGAGACTTGGAATGCAGGAACATAGAATATGCAGAGAATATATGGGTGTCACAATCTCAGCCTGAGTTCATGTCTTGTGTGAGGACTTTTGTGTTATTTCCTGTCTTGTGCCATGTTTTGTAGTTTTTCATGCTGATTAGTCTCCAGGTGTGTCTTGTTTGTTCCCTTGGTTACCATCGTATGTTCCCATGACAATCAACCACACCCTCTTGTTACCTTGTTAGCCTGTGTATAAATTGCCCTTGTGTTTCTCTTGTGGTTTGTCAGTCGTTGTTTGCTGTACCATGTTCCTGTCCTGAGTTTCTTTGTTTGCGCTGTATTACATGTTTGCATTGTTATTAAAGTAGAGCTTGCATGTGGATTCTCTCTCTGGTTCGTCTCTGCCTCTCTATTACAACCGGTAATCAGTCTTTACTCAAGTACGAGACCAGACAACTATGAGGCTCGAGGTGTGTGCTTAAGTATGTGCGTGGTGATGAACCTGAGAGGTATCAGGGCTGCGTTCAGCACCGACAAAACGTTGCACAACGTTTTTTAAAAAGAGACGGTGATGCGTTGAACACACTGTTCTGATGACGCAAGAGTTGCAACTATGGCAGCTGAGAAGGCCATTCTTTGTGTTCTTTGTGAAGAATTTTCGGAGCCTGATGAAGTCGGTATAAATATGTGTTTAATACTACAAAATATGCCCGATGTTACAGTTACTGCACTTGCATGCCGCCCAGAACAAAAGAGAACATCCCAATCGAGTGAAGGGATTGCTGAAACTGAAATGGAAGCACACATCTTACCTAATTCAGACTAAAACACATCTATTTAGCCTCACATACTGACTTTATTTGTAGTTCATACTGTTTTAATACCCTGTATTTTCTTTCTCATTTTTAGGAAAAGCACTTAATTACCATTGTTTATTTCTATACCAAATGTCAAACACTTGCAATGAAGCTAAAAATATAAACAACTACATCATTATGTTGATATCCTATACAGAGCCGGACAGTAATGGAGTACATTTACTTGAGTACAGTACTTAAGTACAATTTTGAGGGATCTATACTTTACTCGAGTATCATTTTTGGGGAGTACTTATGACTTTACTCAAGTACATTTGAGAGCCAAATATTGTACTCTTTACTCCACTACATTTCTATCCATAACTGTGAGTACCTGTTACTTCTTCTAAAAAAAAAATTTAAAAAAGGGAAAAAAGAAACATCTCGGAAACCCTCAATTTGTTGTTTCCCTCTCAAATGTGATTGGATTGTGCAGGCGCTACTGATTGGGACAGCCTATTAGCAATCACCTTCAGCTTTCCGCCAAAGTCAACTCCATGGTCAGATTTAGATAAGAGACGAAACCATGGACGAAACAATGGATGAAGACGCAGCAGGTCCATCCCGGGAGTATTTTTTTCCCCAGGATGGTAGGGGAAGACTCATGAATATTCATTTGGGAAGTCATCCCTGATTGGTCTTAACCCCAGTGACGGGTAGGTTTAGGGGCGGGGTGAGGGAGGTCATAAGACCCCCAGTGACTGGTAGGTTTAGGGGTGGGGTTAGGGGTAGGTCATCAGACCAATCAGGGATGACTTCCCTAATGAATATTCATGAGTCTTCCCCTACCATCCTGGGAAAAAAAATATCGCATCCCGAACCCATGGCCCCACCTCGCCAGACTATTTCAATTTTCTGAACAAGTTAATGATAGTTTTCGCTTCAAGTGTTTGCTGTGTTTACCAATGTAAGCACTGTGGCAGTAGTAATGCAATATTTAGAAAATTTACTCTTGTACTCTTGATACTCAAGTACTTTTAAAAACAAGTACTTTAGTACTTTTACTTAAGTAGACATCTGACTGTAGTACTTTTACTTGTACTTGAGTGAAATTTAGCAAGGGGTATCTGTACTTTTACTCAAGTAATGAAGCTGTGTACTCTGTCCGCCTCTGATCCTATATTTTACAATAAAACTTACGACAAACATGTCTTCTAATATCCTCAGTTGTTGCGTATACCGAACTGCATCGAACACATTTGTAAATTACTTTCCTTGAACCCATTGTGCGAGTTCACTTTAATACCGCGTGCTTTATATACATGTTGCTGCTGATTGGACTGCAGTTCTGACACACCCACCAAACAAGAGAAAACGTATCTCAAACCCCGTTGCACACCGGTGCACGCCGTTTCCAGGAAACATGACGTTCAACCCGGAAACCGTAGCAAAACGTTGCGCAACTTGAACGTGCCCCAGGTGTGTGTGATACTCTGGGGATGGTGCTCTCTGTGATTGGCTGGTGGCAGAGCCTGGCGTGTCTGTTACAGGTACATAGGATAATGAACTGAATTCAACAAAAAGTGTATTGGATTATAATTGAAGACCTTTACACCATGTCCTAACTACACGTGACGCCGCGACACGTGATAAAAGGTATCTTTTCCATGTTAATCAGAGTTTTTGTCCTAACCAGCCGCAACTGCGACACACAACAATTCTATTTTATAAAAAAATTATATTTTTCTGCGACGTCGTGCTGGAACAACAAACACAAAGTGTGGCAATGATAATCTCAGGTGCTGTTTATGTGCTTTATTATTTATGTTAAAAGCATGCAATGTGACTTTGAAAATCATTTAGTGCTCCCAGCTTTGTAGCTGTAAAAGCAACAATGGATAATTCACCTCAGGTCTTGAAATTAAACAAATGGAAACAAGAACGTTCAAACTGTGAACAAACAAGTGTATTCTTTGACAAAGATTGTTTTAGTAACTCAGTAGCCTATGTATTTTTAATAAAGTTTAAATGGTGTAATATTTGTGAATATGATTATGTAGCTACTTAGCCATTTTCTTGTGATTGTCTTCAAGATTACTCTCTAGTGCTGTGCACTTGCCGTGAGACTCCGCCCACACGCAGTTCTGATTGGCTGTGGGTTTTAATAGATTGATGCATCTCCCAGTCGCGTCGCGTCTAGTGTGGACAGACAAATTATTTGTCCTGGAATCTTATTGCATCGCATCTGGTTAGGACATGGTGTTAGTGCCTCTGCAACCATGACATATGCATACCATTGTAATGGCCCCATCCTTGGATATCAGCTCATTCCGGGCCATGATGTTGATCTGGAGCGTGTATCGGATATGAGGAAAGAGGAGCTACAGAAGGAAAAGTAAGTAAGAGATTTGTATTCCCTGCCTTCACAATCTTCAAAGATAAAATATATGAATGAAGAATGAATTTTAATTTCTTGTCTGTGAGTGTGTGCGTTTTTGCACCTGTGTGTGTGTACCTGTACACCATTCCAGTTATTTTTACATGAATTATAGAATGATTAAATTTTTTTAAGAGAATTGTTACAGGGAGGTGAATGGGTTTGAGTAAGACATTAGTGACCCTTCATGAACTTAATGTTCTGTGTAGTCTGTGTCCATAGGCTATAGATGAGTCAGTCCCGCTCTCCAAAAGGCAAATATTGAAGGGCAGGCTTTTTCACTAAGCAACATCTCTGAGGTAAAATATACAGCTGTGAACACAGATTACAGCTGAAAAACTCTCCTGCCATCAAATAGTATATAAGTAACAAACATACTCTCTCTCTCTCTCTCTCTCTCTCTCTGTGCTCACTGGGAGCGTTTGGGTGTGGGGATTCGTAAGGAGGGAGGGTGACTGTTATTTACTTTTTCCTTTTTTTTTCATCTTTAAAATTTGGGTTATAACAGTTGTTTTTTAAAATTCAGTTAAATTGAGGTTAAGATGTTTTTGGGATGGTGTTGGGATGGTCTGTGTCTCAGTGTCTTTGCGTAATGGAATCAGGTGTGTTCCTGCGTTCCATCAGGTTATTTCCTTTTTCTTATGGGGCTTTTAAGGGTGGGCTTCTTGAATATAAATGGAGGTAGAGATAGGACTAAGTGGTTTCCGAGTTTTTCAAAATTAACTGGGTTGAGAAGTTGCATGTGGTGGGAAGGGAAGCTCACTTTAAGTCATGGGACAAATAACAGCGCAAAATATAAGTATATCGAAAAATATAAATGTTACTTTTTTAGCTGTAGATGAGGTTATAAAAAAGGTAGACTTTTGTTAACTAAGATTGAGGTTGGAGGAATGGTATTTGTGTTCATGAATATTTATGCCCCAAATAATGGGTCTGAGAGGATGGAATTTTTTATGAAAATGAGAAGGTTAAGACAATTGATAGTAATGTGTGTGTTGTTGTGGGAGGAGATTGGAATTGCACCACAGATTTTACAACTGATAGAAATGGTGAAGAGCCACATAGTCAATCAAGTATTGAGGCATTAGGCAAGATGGCGGAACCAGGTGTGACAGGTGTAGCTGCAGCGCTCTTCACCTATGTGCTGCTCATGAGTATCTTTAGCTATACCGAGCTATATTGGATGACTACTATTTTAACAGTAATACAAAGCCACCCTCTGTGACTGATCTACTGACAAACCAAGCAAAAAAACATTTTGGATTTGGGAGACACGTCTTCATTCAATTGCACCTTTCCAACCGAACAACAAAATGCTCTAAAACCTAAATAAAGCCACAGAAAAGCTACGCGTTTCTAATAACCATAACCCTCTTGCTGTCCAGAGACATCCACCATTGCTCTGGTCCGCTCAACAATCAAGAACAAAACAGACCCCACACCATGTCCGCGCACAGCGCGAGCATCACTGGTCTGCTCAGCCTAACCCACCCTAGTCTCCAGTACTGCCGGTACCGTCCTGGAGTCTTCAGTCAATGTTCACCAGGCTCACCCCCTTGTAGAAGACTCCAGGACTTTATACTTTGTACCTGTTGCCTCATCGTCCTCATTGAAGTCCCAAGCGTGACAATGGGACTCCAAATTAAAACCAAGAGGATTATTTGGGGTGCACCTCAATATACGAAGCCTCGTATCTAAATCTGATCAAATTCAGTATATTTTAACAGAATCGAATTTAGATTATCTTTGCTTGTCTGAAACCTGGCTCCAGGCTAATTCACCACCAGCTGCAATTATGGTAGCAGGCTCCCAAATCTATAGACGTGACAGAGTGAAATCTAGAGGCGGAGTTATGGTGTATATAAAGAACAGTATTCAATGTGAGGAGATAAACTTGGCAAACTGTGACTTAGAATGTATTGGGCTAAAAATAATTTTATCACCACATATGTCTTTATAATTTGCCGCCCACCCAACTCAAATACTGATTTCTATGAAAAGTTACAAAATATGCTGACAAATTGCAATTTTGATAAATAGGTAATAATAATGGGGGATTTCAATGTTAACTGGGAAGATAGATCAGTCAGAAAAAGCTCAAATAAATAAACAAAGATAAAAATAGCTCCCTTAAGTAAGGAATATTTGGAAGGTGTGGACGCTTGTTCAGTCTTGTCTTTTGAGGTTCCTCAAATATAACTTTTTATGTCTACTGTACATCAAAGAAGGCCATATATCACATCACAGTGAAGGTCAAACATCAAGAATCACTCAGGAGAGTAAAAGCCTCTGGGTGGCCAGGACTGTTGACACCAGATTTCCTCGCAAGGGACAGATGGAGAGCACTGTATAAACCTCCGGTGGAGAAGTGAACAGCTGATCTACAGTGTATGATTATTCACAGGGCAATAGCTACAGACAGATGTGTGGCACACTTGAATCCAGCAGTGGGTGGGGAATGTAGGTTTTGTGGTGAAGAGGAGGATTTGGAACATTTGTTTTTAAGATGTGCAAGACTTTTTAAACTTCTGAAGGAATGGTTCAGGGAATTTAGCGAGGATTTTTCAGATCAGTGTTCATTGGAGGGTTAAAGTATGAATTTGTGATGGGGAAGAAAGTGTGTTTATTAAGTTATCTGATTGGGACTGCAACATTGGCAGTGTGGAAGACTAGGAAGAACAAAGGCTTACAGTTTGCATCTACGGATCCTTAAGTTATGTTTAGGAGATTAGTGGCAGGAAGGCTTAAAGTAGAGTATGTGTATTATAATATTGTAAATAATATCAGTTGTTTTATTGAAATATGGTGTGTTGATGTTTTATGCACCATTTATGATGATGTGATGGTTCTGATTTAAAAAAAAAAAAATTGTACGCATGTCTGTGGGTTTATATATGTTCTAATTTTAAAATGTAATGTTTAAATATGAGTGTATGAATGTATGAGTTTTGAAATGTCAAAAATGAAAGAATTTTGAACCTCTCTCTCTCTCTCTCTCTCTCTCTCTCTCTCTCTGTGGATATGACATGTCTGGAAGACGCCCCTGTTGTTCTATGAGCCCTCACCATTCACACGTCAAACCAACTCATGCGTGACAGATTCAATACCTTGTAGAGAGGATGTGGAGAGGGAAGATTGCGCAACGTGGCCACGGTGAACACCTCCGCCAGCAGGTGAGTCCTCAGCAGGTGAAAGTCCACCTCGTGAACGCCAAACTCTGCGTTTCGGACGAAGATCTTGGCCAGTTTCCAGTCGCCCTTTGAATCCGTTGGGAGGAAGATGGGATTGTCTTTGCTGGGCTTTTGCCTTAACTGTGCAGATTAAATTTGAACACTGACATCTTAAAAAAGGTTTATTTAATGTTTAATCATTCAGACATGTTTTCCCACTCTTCAGTTGTACATTATATTTCACCTTTTCTTTGTTTCTTTGTAATAATTAGTTTTTTTACCTCATCTTTCAAGATTTATTCATCTGTATTTAATTTAATAAACGATATCCCATACAGGGTGATGTCTTGTGTTCTCCCTCAAAGAGCCGAGGTTATATTCATAACCCGTGGATTTCTGCACTCCGGATGCAAGATACGCACCTGAATGGCGATGGGCAACATCATGCCATGAGGGTTGCAGTACAGCAGGACCAGGGGAGCCGTGAGATACTGCTGCCTGCCACTGACAACATTCCCCACCAGCCCGTCCATCATCTTATAGTCAGACAAGAAGATGTTCCCTTTCTGGGTATGGGGGTAGATCACACCAAATAATGAAGAAAGCCAAGAAATTAGGCAAAATCAAAGCAAACCAGACCCAGTCATTCAAAATCTCGAGAAGAACTTGCCCATCATTGCCAGGAGCAAGTAGCATACCTTCATCTCCTGCTCCAAGCTGCTTCCTCTTAGTGAGCCTTTGACCATGTCATCTGTGACGGGGAAATTCGTGGGCAGAGTTGAGCAGCGCTGGATCATCATGGGATTGATGCCATTCAGAAACTGGTAGCCAAAGAACTCGTCCTTATCCCAGTGCTCCTGAATGTATTCTGCAAAGCACGCTGTGTCAGAACATATGCTACAGTACAGACAGTAATTTATTTGCAATACAGTCATTTTGAACAGTTCATTCATTTAAGATGACTACCAATGGTTTTGTTTCCATTTCCACAAAAGAGTGCTTCCATTTGGCTGATGCTTTCCCACGATTTTCTGCTGTCAGCTAATCCAGTTAGCTTCAGAACAGCTAACCTGTACACAGAATACACAGGTACACAGTGCAAACATTAATAGTGTAACTAGCCTTGATATATTACCTATGGTCCATCCAAGCTTTAGTTGTGATCATCTTTGAAGTTACTATTAGATATTATATTATTACTGTCTTCAAGAAGACAAAGCTATTTTGTGAATGCCATCCACTTCCATACAAAATACACTGTATATACATGGATCATGTTTTTAAATCACCACAGTTCATTTTGAACTAAAGCATACTTAAAATTAAATCTAGCTATAAATATTTAGCATTTCCACCAGTGTAATCTATCACTAAAAAACACACCATATTTGTTATGAGTCTGGTATATTTCTCTTTCTCTTTCTCCCTCTTCTGGCCACACTCGTACACACACACACACACACACACACACACACACACACACACACACACATAATCACACGCACCTTCACTCTCTCTCAGCTGTTCCTAGTCTCTACTAGCTATCGCGCTAATTCTCCCACACCTGTTCTCGTTTCCTTTCTGATTGTGTTTGCTACTTCTAGCTTTCTCTTTTCCTGCTTCTTTGCCAGATTATTACGTGAATCACTATGCAAGGAGCTCTCTTTCTATTCCCTTCACGTTCCTGTCCTGTCTGAGTCTTGTCGGGATCTGGTCTGTACTGGTAATTCTCTGTGAATGCTGAATTATTCGCTTACTCTATACTGTACTCTGCCCAGTTTACCTGCTGCTGAAGACCGGCCAGTGCCTGTACCCCGCCTGCTGCCAACCTTTTCCTCTCTGAGAGACCTGAGGCTTGTCGCCGCCAGACCCTGGGCTTATCTGCTGTGCCCAGCTCTGTGTATTTTCTACAAGAGGATTTCTGTTATTTGCCTTAACGCCCAGATTGTCGGCTGTTTCTGTTCTTCATCTTTATAAGAGGAAGTTTTCTGTTCCCTTACGAGAACGTTCTCTCGTACTGTGTTGCAAACGCTGCGGGAAAACTCCTTTTCTCGAGAATATTGAAGCCTTTATTTTAAAATGCACAGCGAGAGCACCATAGCTCACGCGAGTGAGCTGATTGGCTGTGCTGCGGCAACTGCACAAACCTATGGTGAGTGAGCAGGAGTGCGCGATCCAATGGGAGTGCTTGGCGCCCTGCCAGACTCGAGCGCGCCAATTTGGACGTGACAGGAGAGTATAAATTCAGAGAAAACTCACCATATGACAGATCTATTCTCCTTCAGCTCTGAGACACACCTCGTCGCTGATTTCTCCGGATTGGAAGCCGCCTCGCCGTAGAACAGCCTCTCAGCGGAACAGCTTTGCGCCATCGGCAGACTTCGCCAGCAAGCGTTTCCCTGTGGCATCTGGCGAGTATCCTTTGCAAGCTTTTCTAAAAGAGCAAATCGCTTTTTTAACAGCGGCAGCGCGTTGTTACAAATGCTGCTTCCCATCTGCGATTCCTGCGGGGTTCCCCTGCATGTGTCAGACCGACACACCCAGTGCGCTATCTGTCTCGGCCCTGAGCACGCCGATGCAGCGCTCACTAAAGGCAGCTGTCATCACTGTGACCGCATGCCTGTGTCTGTCCTCCGATCCAGACTCGCTCTCGCTACTTCAGAGAGTGAGCCTGCCCACCTTCCCGTCTTCGGCGCTCCGCGAGCCCCGTAGGAAGAAGCGGCGCAATCAGAGGATCCCTGAACGCGGTGATTTCAGCGTGTGCACACCGGGTCCTTCCCCACGTGCCTCGCCTATACCTCCATCTCCAGTTCGGTTCGTCAGAAGCGACCAACGCCCCTCTGTTGCAGCGGCGGGACTCGTTTCCTTTGGCGGATCTGCTGAGGAACTGGATGACACACTTTCAGTAGCGGCATCTGAGAGTGAAGATTGGTCGGGCTCCGCGGACCCCGCCCCTCCCTGTCAGAGTGATTGTCTCGACACCAGAGCGAGCATTGACACCGAGCTTCTCCGTGTCACGTCTCGCGCTGTCGACGAACTGGGTCTCGACTGGCTTTCACCAGCTGAACCCGCGAGAAGCCGCCTCGACGAGTGGTACCTGCCGGGGCGTCAAACGGCCCCTCGCCAGCGCGCCGCTCCATTTCTCCCTGAGGTCCACGAGGAGCTCACAAAGAGCTGGTGCGCGCCCTTTTCAGCGTGTTTGTGCTCTTCTTCCTCTACCACGCTCTCCACTGTTGACGGCGCTGAGGAAAAGGGCTATGTGACGCTCCCGCCACTTGAGGAAGCGGTCGCCTCACATTTGTGCCCTCCCACTGCAGGAAGTTGGAGGTCAAAAGCAGTGCACCCGTCCAAGCCGTGCAGGACTACTTCGGCTATGGCCATCCGCGCTTATTCCGCCGCCGGTCAAGCCGCCTCTGCACTACACGCCATGGCGACCCTTCAGGTGTTCCAGGCTAAGCTCCTCCGTGCTATGGATGAGTCAGGCCCTGATCCGGATGCCTTCAAGGACCTCAGAAGTGCTACAGACTTGGCGCTACGGGCAACAAAGACCACTGCTCAGGCCATCGGCCGCAACATGGCCAGCCTAGTAGTATTGGAGCGCCACTTATGGCTGAATTTGACTGAGATCAGGGACGCGGACAAGACCGCCTTCCTCGACTCACCGGTCTCCACAACTGGTCTCTGCGGCCCATCAGTCAGCGGCTTCGCAGAGCGCTTCACGAAGCCAAAAAGGCTTCCAGTGCTATGAAGCACTTCCTCCCGAAGCGCTCCAGTTCGGCTTCACAGCGCCCCAGGAGCACGCCGCAGCCAGAAAAGACAGCACCGCAGGTTCATCAGCCCCGCCCAGCGGCTGAAACCAGCCAGCGTCTGAAGCCAGTGAAACGGTACCCGTTCCCCAAGCGCCAGGGCCCCCGGCCGAAGCTCACGCTCGACCACGGGCCCAAAAAGCCGTCCTAGCCGGCAGAAAGAGGGGTCTATGTCCCGCCGCGGCTGGACCAGCCCCAAAGACCGCTCGAGTGCTTCTCACAGCCCCCTCTTCAGCTCAGGCGGCTGGAGCAGTATTAAATGCAGAACATGGGCCCGTCATCTGTCACGCACCCCTGCACCCAAACGCTGTTTTAACAGCGACCCACACAAAGCACAAATCGAGCAAATTCTCTCACATAAACCCACGGCGGTTCGGGCCCCCAAATCTGGGCGTTCCACCGTCAGATATGATTTTACCTCTGGCTCATCGGGCTCTGGCTTGGCAGGCCATCCCCGGAGTCTCAGATTGGGTGATGAACATAACCACCGCGCTTTTGCGCTATTATTCAAACCACGGTAAGGAGCACCATAGCTCATGTCCTCCGCACCGAGGTTTCATGTCTGCTGGCGAAAGGGGCTATCGAGATAGTCCCCGCATCACAAAGCGAGTCGGGATTTTACAGCCGTTATTTTCTCGTTCCTAAGAAAGACGGCAGCTTGAGACCCATTTTAGATCTCAGACACCTGAACAAGGCCCTCATGTCACGGCCATTCAGAATGCTTACAACCAGACACATCCTAGCGCAAATTCGCCCAGGAGTTCTTTTACAGTGGATCTAAAAGACGCTTACTTTCACATCCAAGTGAACCCCCACCACAGACTATTCTTGAGATTCGCCTTAGAGGGGCAGACATATCAGTACACAGTCCTACCATTTGGACTGGCACTGGCACCTCGTACATTCACAAAGTGCATGGATGCAGCTCTCTCCCCCCTGAGACAGCGGGGAATGCGCATTCTGAACTACCTCGACGACTGGCTTATACTGACTCAGTCAGAGGCGGAGTCCCATACTCACAAAACCTGGCTCCTCAGCCATCTAGAATGTCTCGGGCTCAGGGTAAACTTTTCCAAGAGTATACTGTCTCCCAGCCAACGTATCACGTTCCTGGGTACAGTTCTCGACTCCGTATTTATGAGAGCATGGCCCACCACGGACCGGGCTCTGTCAATTCAGCGGCTCGCCGCGTCATTCAAGGAGGGCTCCTATGTACCCCTCCGAACGTTTCAGAGGATTTTGGGCCTTATGGCTTCAGCATCATCAGTACTCCAACTAGGCCTACTGCGTATGCGTCCTCTTCAGCTGTGGCTAGCACCTCAAGTACCCCCCCATGAATGGCGCTTGGGCCTCTTGAATATCAGGGTGGACCAGCGCTGTATCATAGCTCTGGACCCCTGGAAAAACACCAGCTGGTACCAGCAGGGTGTGAGCATGGGTTTGGTCTCAGAGAGGAGGGTCATTTCGACAGACACTTCCAACCTCTGTTGGGGAGCCTTGTACGAGGGCAGGCCTGCCTCCGGCCTCTGGTCGAGCTCGGAGAAATGCCTACACATCAACTGCCTCGAGATGAGAGTGGTTTTTCTAGCCCTAAAAACATTCCTCCCGTATCTGGCGGGACACCACGTCTTGGTCCGCACGGACAAGATGTCAGTGGTCTCCTACATAAATCGCCAGGGCAGCCTTAGGTCCCGCAACCTGTTCGCCATAGCCATACAGCTACTGCTGTGGGCTCAAACCAACCTGCGCTCACTCAGGGCAGCTCACGTACTGGGCACGATGAACGTAGGAGCAGACATGCTTTCTCGGGGCAATGTTCCCCCAGAAGAATGGTCACTCCACCCCCAGACGGTTCTCCTGTTATGGGAGGTCTTCGGGAAGGCAGAGGTAGACCTCTTCGCCTCAGAAGACAACTGTCACTGCCCAATCTTTTTCTCAAAGAGCAGGGATGCGCTGGCCCACGAGTGGCCCAGCCTCCCCCTTTATGCGTTTCCCCCGGTCTCGATGCTCCCTCAGGTCATCGAACGGATCAAGAACACGAATTGCGCAGTCCTACTTGTAGCCCCCCTCTGGCGAACCCAGATTTGGTTCCCAGAGCTAATGCAACTGTCTGTGATAGTTCCGTGGCCAATCCCGCTGAGGAGCGACCTCCTTGCGCAGGCAAACAGGACTATCTGGCACCCCCGTCCTGACTTGTGGGCCCTCCATGTATGGCCACTCAACGGGTACCCCGGGACCTCCCAGAAGGTGTCCTGAATAACATAATGGAGGCTAGAGGGGCCCCCCTTTGAGCCACTTCAGTCGGCTGATCTAAGACCCCTCTCTCTTAAAACCGCCCTGCTATTGGCACTGGCATCAGTAAAAAGAGTGCCTCCTGTCTTGAGTTTGGGGCTAACGACTCTAAAGTCTTCCTTAAGCCAAGACACGGATATGTACCAAAGGTGCTCTCAACACCGTTCAGAGCCCAGGTTATTTCGCTATCTGCCCTCCCAGTTTCGGGACAGGATAGTGATGCTCACACGCTCTGCCCCGTCAGAGCTCTGAGGATATATTTGGAGCGTTCGGCCTCTTTCAGACAGTCTGAACAGCTCTTTATCTGTTTCGGGGGCCGCACCAAAGGGCTGCCGGTCACGAAACTCACACTATCCAGATTGCTCTGGCATACATGATATTCAAACTACTCTGTCATAGTCCCGGGGCTCCCCGGATTCTCAGAGTAGTCGCGGGCGAATAGCACTGCGTTTTAAATTGGGTTCCCACAGCGTTTGTAACGCAGTATGAGAGAACGTTCTCGTAAGGGAACGTACTTGGTTACTTACGTAACCTCGGTTCCCTTAGAGATAAGGGCACTGCGTTGCCTTGCAGTGCTATTTCGCTCATATCAGGTGTTTCGCTTCAATCGATATAGACCTGTCATATGGCAAGATTTCTTTGAATTTATACTCTCCTGTCATGTCCAAATTGCTCACTCGCCATAGGTTTGTGCAGTTGCCGCAGCACAGCTATGATGCTCTCGCTGTGCAGCTGCAATGCGTTTTAAAATAAAGGCTTCAATATTCTCGAGAAAAGGAGTTTTCCCACAGCGTTTGCAATGCACTACTCATTCCCTTATCTCTAAGGGAACCGAGGTTATGTAAGTAACCAAGTACGTTTCTACCCATTATCTGGAGTCATTTCCCTTGTTTCATTAAAGACATTGTTATTTTGCATTTTCGCATTTGGGTCCTCTCTTACCTTTTATGACAATATTAGGCTAACCTACAAACAGAAAACATTGATACAGTCCATTGTCCTAACAATAATGGTGAAATGGTTAAGCTTGCTGTCATGGGCTCACTACTTATGAACTCTCTAAATGCGTCTCTCGAGTTACGATTACATTGGGTAGCCTACTTTCAGCTGAGTATACATGGCGAATCCTTGAAGAATTATTGCAGTTAATTTTTTAACAAAGCATACTCCAAAGTAATCTGACATTGCCTCTACATTACCAATATAACTTATCTCTCCTGTGGTGCTTGGGTCCATGGAATCCTGATGCAACAGAAATGTGTAAATCGTAGGTGAGAAAAGGCAAACATGGTAAAAATCTGTTAATCTGATGAAAAACAGATGCCGTGCAGTGTGCGAAACTACACCAACACTCAGACACAGTTGCAACAGTGATATATTTTAAGCATGGGAATCTGTCTTCTCCCTCATTTTCATGTCGAGTGAAACTACACTGATGGAAACCTGCTGATGCTACTGATTAACTGCGATCTGGAAGAGGAAGCCTATATGGCAAAGATTAACCATGAATATGCCTACTGTCCATATTGCTTGTAATTTAAATTAAAATAGAGTTGACGTCTGTTCAGTTGTTTCCCTAAATTCTTATGGTTGTGTTGTTCTAAAAACCCAATATAGGGTCCAGCAGACCCGTGAACACTGAACAGTGTGTAACAAAGAGATGAACACTACAGGAGGGTTAAAATGACTTGGTCACTTACTGCTTTGCTGCACTGGAGTAAAACTCGTTTTCCTTTGTGTAAGAGAATCGGACTTCAGCTGGCAGAGCGAGGGCAGTGTCGCAATCGATAACTTGAGGTGTGCCCTCAGCGTACACATGCCACCTGGGAGTAGAATATTCAGCTATATTTTAACGGAAGGAATTTAATTTCACTGAATTTATTTTAATATAAGGCAGACACTTCGCTGTCACACCCGACTTGTATTAGTGTGCTGCCCACTAACCTAAATAACTTTTGTTGCTCCTCTAGCTGCCTCATCCTTTGTCTTTGGGCTATTGGGTTGGTGTCCTGGAACACAAGTGAAGCTGAAATGCAAATGCCAACATTAATTCACAATCTAAATTTATGTTTGCAACCGAAAACATTTTGAAAAAATAAATAAAAATGTAGGCTATATTTTGTATATATCGTTTCTTGATCATAGAACAATGACTTGTCATCCATGTAATTTTGACATGACACTAAATGATGTGCTTTATTTTAAAAAGGCTAATGGTAGCATTAGCCTATAGTTAAGTCACAGTCTTCTGAGATACGTATAAAAAAAGATGTCTTTGTAAAAAAAACAAAAAAACAAAAAAAAACCACGAATGACAACTACGTATGCAGTACCACTGCAAGCCATCTCCCAATAAACATCACAACAATGACAGCCATGTAATCTCTAGTCCTGACCCTGTGCAGGAGTTATACTTTATTAGAGCATCTGACACTTTAGACATTATCTCTCCATCATATGAAGAAATAAATGTTTGCTTAAAGGAAGTCTTCTACACTATAAAAAAGTCTGTGTGTGTATGTGTGTGTGTGTGTGTGTGTGTGTGTCTGTGTGTGTGTGTGTTTGTGTGTGTGTGTGAAAGACTGAAAGACGCAGTGGAGGAAACAGATGGTTTAAAGCAAAGCCTGACAAGCCCCCTGCCTTCTCATTAATGCAGAAACCCATCCGACTGTATGAACGCCACAAAACATATCCTTATCTGGGTCATAAATTTAACGTCAGTGGCAATTGGGAGGAACAGATCACAGAGCTGTGTCACGAGTACACCCAAAGACTCGGGCTGATTGATGCTGCCCCACTCCCCATACTGATGAAGATTGAAGCCATCAGGTTGATTGCAGTGGCTAAAATCCAACACCTTTTCCCGAACGTACATATTCCAAAATGTACACTGTCAGCGATGAACAACGAAACGGTGAAGCTGGTGAGGTAGTGGTTTTGTCTTAATAGTCGTACAACTCGGGATATTATCTTCTAGCCGTGTAGAGACGGAGGTCTCGGCGCCCCAAACATTGAATGGCTCTACACCGCCTCCAGAACAGGACATCTTCTAAACATGCTCAACAATGACGATACAACTGTTAGAGAACTATCACGCGATTCGCTGTTTTTACATCTACAGCGTCGCAAAATACCTGCTGCTTCCACAAACGAGTCCCAGTTTCTTGGATTTAAACTAAAGCAGAACGGAAAGTTAGACATCAGAGCAGCCGGATTTGGAGAGCGCTCCGACTGGCTGGATTTAAATGACCTCTGCTGCCGTACAGGAATACAGCTGTCCTGGCTGGGACCCGACGGAGAAGTAATTGCTCTTAACGACAGCATAATCACCGATCCGCTGGTTTCCACCCTGGCGATCCTCAATAAAGACAGTACACCTCACCAGCTACAGATTAAACACGCAAGAGCCTCAATTCTTCATCTTAGACAGACCCACAATGGACAGCACTGGACGGGTCTCAGATTACAAGGAAAACTTGCATTACCATTCAGTGTCTCATTCTGTCCTGACAAACCCCTCAATCTCAGATGACATTCTGATATTCATTATTAAAGCAAGACTACAGTGTCTACCAACGAAGTACAATTTGGCAATATGGTATCCATCAAAGCATGGACCCTATTGTATATTACATCCAACTCAGCAGGAAAATGAAACGGTTGCTCACATACTAAACGGATGCTACAACTATAAAGGACTTTATGTGGCCAGACATGACCGTTTGGTTGATCTGGTTGCAAAGGACTTGCAAAAGGTAATCTGTGGACATGATAGTAAGATCTACAAGCATAGCACTGTACGAATTAACTGGTTTCATCATAACACATCTGACAGTGATTACATTCCAAACATTCCAAATACTCCTGACATTGTAATTTTAAATGAGGTTAAGAAATCTGTATATATCTTTGAGGTGGGCTGCTGTTTTGACCTGTGTGTGTGTGTGTGTATCTTTGAGGTGGGCTGCTGTTTTGACCTGTACATGGAGACTTGCTACTATTCCAAACTATTGAAATATCAACCTCTGGTAGATCTCATTCTCCATCTTGGATATAACTGTAGATTAATAATTCTGGTATTTGGAAGTTTGGGTCATATCCATAAGAGTGTGATCAGGGGGATGCAGTTTGGGGGGCTGCAAAAAAAGGAGGCAAAAAGGCTTGCAAAATTCTGCTCTGTTGCAGCCATAGGGAGCAAATATGGAGACGGAGATGTTCTGTTTATCCTTAATGTGTTGAGAATCATAAATGGAAGGACCTGTACAAGTATGTGAGCCATGAATGAACTGTAGATCTGTCACTTGGTCAAAGACTCTTCCCAGAGTATTTGGATCTTGTTTTCTTTGTAATGTCTTTCAGATCCAAATAAAAGTATTCATGTGTGTGTGTGTGTGTGTGTGTGTGTGGGTGTGTGTGTGTGTGTGTGTGTGTGTGTGTGCATAGCTTACATAGCTGGTGGACATGTCACAAAGCATTAACAATATGCAGGAAGTAACAATAAAAATGTATAAAAGCTGTGCTGTACACATGAACTGGTTCATTAAAAAATATATAGGCAATAACTCTCTGTGTGATATCCCAAACAACCCAGACATCACCCACATAAATGATTATAGTAAAACCATGACCATTATTGAAATAGGATGCTCTAAAGGATGCACCTAACCCTTGGGCATGTATATAAACTTGTTTTGCATATAGGTTTCAGCTGGGTGGGTTAAGCAAGCCCACTGCAAAAAGATTATAAAAAGTATTGATCGTGTGTGTGTGTGTGTGTGTGTGCACATGCAGTATATTAGCAAGACATCACCACTGAACTTTCAAGTACACCGGTAAATGTGAATTTTGGCCATGACTTGAAATGGGAGTGCCTACCTTTAGCAGGTCTTAAAACGAGCCTCTCGTTACAGTCAAGCCAGCAGTAGCACGGAAACAAAATCTTGCCACCTTCTGGAGTGTTGATCAAGATCTTTTCACAGAACCACTGGTTGTGAAGAAGACCCATAAACGACTTGGAGTGGAGCTCGACAGCTATGAGCTCTCCCAGGGATGCTTTACAGTGAATCTTAAACTCTCGCTCCTGCACAGACAGATGTACAATGGCGTATTAGGGTCTTTGTAGGTAAAACAAATTTTAATAATATGCAATTGGGGGAGGGGGTTTAAAATTCAGCGAAGAAACTCAGAATTTCCATGAAAAAAACACAAATATTCTGAGATTATAAAATAACAAGTTTGCATGGAAAAAAACACCAAGAACAATATTCTGTGATTATAAAGTCAAAAATTTGCAAGAAAAAACTCTGAAAAATAGTGTCAAGGAACCACATTTCTTTATATTCCAAGGATGTAGCACCACAGACAGCCCCGTAAACAAAGATCCCACAGGCACACGTTAGTGAGGAGGTGCAACTAGTGTGAAACACTGAAGCGTTCCTGGCCGGTAATGGAACCACACTGCTTCACTTTGCATTCAACCTGAACCTGATCCACAGCCCACATCACAAAGGCATCATCCAGAGAGCATGCAGGGGCAGCGTTCTTTCTGAACCAATTTCCTGATAGCTGAGGCTGAGGCAAGCTGTGAATGGAAGAAACAGCCTATAGCCTACCAGATTAATCTATTGACACTGTTTTGCTTTGGATATTCATGATAACCCGCTATGAATTTAATGTAATAGCTAGTCTTTATTACTGGCCATGCATGTTTGACAGCCATATGTGAGATACATGTTTATGGTGGACTGGTGTGATGAGGTACAGCCTTGTGAAGTGATGTGGTACCTTCACTTCAAGTTTTTTGTGAGTATTCTAGTTTATATTCCGAGTTTTTTCCTGGAATGTTACGACTATATATAATATTAGAACTAGTGCAACTAGTATGAAGCATATGGCTGTCAAACATGCCTGGCCAATAAAAGACTGGCTTTTAGGCAAAACAGTGTTAGATTGATTGGGTTATAGGCTGTTTCTTCCTTTCACAGCTTGCCTCAGCCAATGAGAGATTGGGTCAAAGCTGTTGGCCCTGGGTGCTCTCTGGATGATGCCTCGTGACGCGGGCTGAAGAGCAGGTTCAGTCTGAGTGCAAAGTGAAGCAATGTGGTTATTTTTTCACCGATATTCTGAGTTTTTTTTATTTATTTTTTTTACCTACAATGTCCCTAATATGCCGTCGTACATATGGGACGATAATTTTAATGTAAATAAAAAAAGATTTTTTTTCATTACTCCATACAACTTTTATTCTCACTCTTTCAAATATCTTCCATTAAATGTAGTGTTGACTGATGGTTTAGTCAAAAACTCCTTACTGTTGGTTTAATTGGGTGCACTTACCGATCCTTGCAAAAACCCCTTAATGGGATTTAGATTCTGTTCCTCACTCTCAGCATCAGTGCCACGCAGTTGGATGTAGATACGGCTAGTGGTGCCCGCCAAAAGCCCCTTTCCTGTGAACGCCGTTACTGTGTAGATCACCATGGCTGTTCTGCAAAGTAATAGACAATGATTTTTAAGAGAAAATCCAAACATGATGAGACCACCAAAGAATATCACCAAGTCCATAAGTGAAAGAGAGAGAGCGATTCTTACCTTTTTCTGTAAGAGAACTCACAATGTTACTGCTGTAAGAATTGCAACAACTGTTGTAACTAGATTGATTGTAAAGAGAGAGCAGTTTATGTCATGGAAATTACCACAGAAATGAAATACATTTTAATTATTCTCTGTAGCAAAGATCTTTAAAGTTTTATTACCAGGTTTTTGCCAAAACAAGGACCTTGTTCCTTTCAAAATGATCTGAACAAGAAGAGGCCAAGAGCAGAAGTCTCCAAGCATTTTATAACTTTTTTGTAAAGTATTCATTTTCGTCACAGTCATGACACCCAATCTAAAAATTCCTTCCTTCCTTTGTACAAATAAGGAAAGTCTTCAAACGAGAGACCTCTCGAAAGGGAACTAGTTTTCACCACAGCACTAACTTGTTGTGCAAAATTCAACTTGCAGTCAAAAAATACACCCAAAAAAAAAAAAAACCCATCAGTTTTGCTCTCATTTAAGTGGAGAAAATTCGTAGCCATCAAGCATTTTACATCAGAGACACTTAACAGTGTTGGCACAAATCTTATCAAGAGGTTGTAATTGAACATACAATTGAGTGTCATCAGCATAACAGTGGTATGTGATCTCATATTTCCTAAAGATAGAAAATATACAGGGAAAATAAAAAAGGACTCAATATGGACCCTTGTGGGAGCCCACATAATAGAGGAACTGAAGGTGATGAATGATTACCAATTGTAACTGACAGATCTTTCCTTCTTCTAGATCTGCTGTACAGCAGAAACTAACTTTGTTGCATTATTTTCCTGTTATCTCTGGAAAGCTGCTTTGAAACAATCTGTAAAAAGCACTATATAAATTTAGGACTGACACAGATGGCAGGGAAAGCAGACATCTTATACACGGACACAACATGCAACACAACATTTCTACACCAAGCCACTAACATCTGCATGTCTATGTTTGCGTTACTACTTGTTCTGATAACTGTATAGGTTGTTCTAGGCAGTTAAAAAAAAGAGGAAGTCTTATCTGACCACAGCTCAACTTTTGAGCTCTTTATAACAAATTTCACTGCACTGCACTGTGTGTGACCAGCAATTCACTCACTGAGTTTGACTTTTTTCACATTTATAATGACATGAATAGTTTTCAGTTATCAATAAACAAAATGCAAAGTGCATACAAAAGAATGTTTGACCATCTACATACAGACCCTTTCCAAAAAATTAGAATATCATGGAAAAGTTTATTTATTTCCATAATTCCATTCAAAACGTTAAACTTCCATAGATTATAGATTCAGGGCCCACAACTTAAACGATTTCAAGTATTTAAAAATAGCTCATAAAACCCACGAAAACAGGATTTCAAAAAATTAGAATATTACATGAAATCACACAGTAATTACACAGTGATACCATGGTCATTGAACCAGGTTTTGGTTATTTTGGCAGTGTGGGCAGGTGCAAATCCTGCTGGAAAATGAAGGAAGCATGAAGTGCTCTGAAAATGTCCTGGTAGACGGCTGCGTTGACTCTGGATTTAATAAAGCACCGTGGACCAAAGTCCTCTTTTCTGATGAGAGCAAATTTTGCATCTCATTTGGAAACCAAGGTCCCAGAGTCTGGAGGAAGAATGGAGAGGCACACAATCCAAGATGCTTGAAGTCCAGTGTGAAGTTTCCACAGTCTGTGTTGGTTTGGGGAGCCATGTCATCGGCTGGTGTTGGTCCACTGTGCTGTCCACTCAACGCAGCCGTCTACCAGGACATTTCCAGAGCACTTCATGCTTCCTTCAGTAGACAAGCTTTATGGAGATGCTGACTTCATTTTCCAGCAGGATTTGCACCTGCCCACACTGCCAAAAGAACCAAAACCTGGTTCAATGACCATGGTATCACTGTGTAATTACTGAGTAATTTCATGTAATATTCTAATTTTTTTAAATCCTGTTTTCATGGGTTTTATGAGCTGGAAACCCAAATTATGTACAAATAAACAACTAAATACTTGAAATTGTTTATGTTGTGGGCCCTGAATCTATAATCTATGGAAGTTTAACGTTTTGAATGGAATTATGGAAATAAATAAACTTTTCCATGATATTCAACATTTTTGGAAAGGGTCTGTATATACACAGTGTTCCAAAGGTCTACTTAGGTAAATGGAAACCCTGCCTAAAGAGGTTGTTCAAAATTATCAAGCAAGTCACAGTTTATACGGCGAGGAAGAAAGATCTTTCTGAAGATGAAATGCATGAAATTGAGCGTCAGCGTCAGTTCTGGCAGGCCAGGTAGTCAAGACGCTGCTAATGCTGTTTGCTAACAACACTGTCCCGTCAGCTGATCTGCTCCAGCTGAGCTGCATTAGCTTGTTAACTCCCCTCGCTGCTCAATGGCCAAAGCTCAAACAAGGCGCCCTATTTAAAGCACATTCAGTTGCTCATACATACTTGCTGCTCGCTTCTGCTGATCTGTACGCTGGTAAAAAGCTGTTTAATTCCTTCATCTAGCTTGTTTCTCAGAAGGTGGCTTAGTCATCTCTTCATAGCGCTTACACTGTAGACTGTCAAAACAGTTCAAAGACAGATAATTCTAGGTAACAGCATGTTTTAGCTATTGTGGTCTTGAATAGTCATTTCAGTAATTAATTAATAATTTTTACCATAATATAATTGCTAAATTAGGGTGGCTCAGACGACACCGTTCGAGACACTCAATTTCTGTTTTGGGGGGAATAGCTCATCTAGTCAAAATAATGTGAGAGCCCTTATGCTGCTGCTGCATCCCCTCATGCTGATAATGCTGTCCCTATATGCGGCTGCTATCTCCTCATACTGTGCTGTCCCCTGACTCTGCTAATTCATGATGGTCAGGGGACTCATCTGATCAGAACATACTGCTGCTGCTGTCCCCTGATTCTGCTAACTCATGGGTGGTCAGGACTCATCTGATTATAACATATAGCAAATTATCCGTGTATATTTGTAGATTACTAAGCATATAAATTGTTAAAATAAAATCATCCTCTGTATCTCAGAGGATTGCCAGGTGTGGTTTTGTTTGGGGGGATATTTTAGCTCTCACAGTCCTAAACTGTGTGAGCGTTCCCTAATGCTGCTGCTGCTGCTGTCCTCTGACTCTCTGCT
Organism: Abramis brama; assembly: GCF_963993115.1. NCBI lineage: Eukaryota > Metazoa > Chordata > Actinopteri > Cypriniformes > Leuciscidae > Abramis > Abramis brama. Next base: position 62,744,079 of record NC_139965.1, on the reverse strand, counting down.
ATTTCATGGTGCTCATGAAAGGTCAGAGGACTCCCTGAACAGAGCCATACCGCCAAATTCAATTCAGGAACATCAACCTGTTTGCAATCTATTCAATATAAATTCTTTAATTATTTTTATTGTCTGTGTTCTTGACTTAATGGACCTGACAGAAATTGAGCGTCAGCGTCAGTTCTGGCAGGCCAGGTAGTCAAGACGCTGCTAATGCTGTTTGCTAACAACACTGTCCCGTCAGCTGATCTGCTCCAGCTGAGCTGCATTAGCTCGTTAACTCCCCTCGCTGCTCAATGGCCAAAGCTCAAACAAGGCGCCCTATTTAAAGCACATTCAGTTGCTCATACATACTTGCTGCTCACTTCTGCTGCCCACCACCTCCCCAGCTCCTCCTTATGCATAACATGGTATTTGCTTTATGTCATGTTGCCTGCTCTGTTCACAGGGGGGATATTTTAGCTCTCACAGTCCTAAACTGTGTGAGCGTTCCCTAATGCTGCTGCTGCTGCTGTCCTCTGACTCTCTGCTATTTCATGGTGCTCATGAAAGGTCAGAGGACTCCCTGAACAGAGCCATACCGCCAAATTCAATTCAGGAACATCAACCTGTTTGCAATCTATTCAATATAAATTCTTTAATTATTTTTATTGTCTGTGTTCTTGACTTAATGGACCTGACAGAAATGGTGCAATATTATGCAAAAATAACACAAAACTAATATTGTGTGAAAACTGAATAGAGATTATTGAACTCATAATATTTGTGGGTAATTTACAGCACAGGAGAACTCTGTCAGATAAAGGCTTATTAAGGAAAGTTTCTGTCAAAAAAACAAAATGGTATTAATAGGACAGCTATAAAAAAGCCACTGTTGAGCAACAAACAGGTATTAGAAGCTGCTGGTGTCTCTGGAGTCTCAAGAACCTCTTCACGCAGGCTGGCAGTTGTGCGTAAAGATGCATTTCAGCCGCCTCTAACCAAAGCTCACAAAGAGAAATGTTTACAATGAGGGTGATCTGACTTGTTGTCTTCCTAGTGTTCGCCTCCTGTCATGTTTCTTCCCTAATCACTGCTTGGTTTCTTATCCACTAATCACCTTGTTACCTCGTTAGTCTGTCTATTTAAACCCCAGGCTGAATCCAAAAGCGCCCTTTAACCCTCAAAATAGGGTGTTATTTGAGGGGACAGCCATTTGTAGTGGTGTCGAAACCGTAGTGGACATTATTGAGTGCACTTATTCAATCCGACATTGCACTGCAATAATGAGTGTCCAACTGATGTACGCTCAACGCCTGTCCGAATTCACTCACTCCTTTTCATTGACTCCTTCAAGTGAACAGTATTGGTGGGCTAACCTTCACTCACTGAGTTTTACTTTTTTAATGACAAACCCAAAGATTAACCCAAGATGGTGTAATAATGTGACGGTACGGGAGAAAATTTGCCTACCGGACATTGAGCTATTGACAATTTCGGTGAGACCATACTACTTGCCAAGGGAATTTCCTCAAGTATTTCTGTCTGTCGTGTATATTCACCCTAAGGCTAATACTAAAAATGCAAATGAGGTGTTGTTCTCCGTGTTACAAAGACTTCAGACCATCTCACCTGATGCCCCATGACTTGTTATGGGTGATTTTAACTGCATTAACTGCAACAAAACACTTAGCCATTTTCATCAGTACATCACTTGTCACACTGGAGGAAATAAGACTCTTGACTTATGTTATGGATCTATACGTGGGGCATACAGATCCGTTGCTGGGCCCCCATTGGGCTCCTCTGACCACAGTGTGGTGCACCTGTTCCCAACATACAGGACTGTGCTGCAAAGGAGAGGCACTGAATCATGGATGGCCCAGGTATGGAATGAGGATGGTATTTTGGCCCTACAGGGTTGCTTTGAGTGTACGGATTGGTCTGTTTTTCAAGCATCGTTGGACAATATAAATGAGTGGACTGATGTGGTGTGTAGTTATATTTCATTCTGTGTTGATAATCTGATTGATACTAAAGTTATTAACTGGCATTCAAATAATAAGCCCTGGTTTAATGCAGAATTGAAAAATCTTCTTAAGAAAAAAAGTGTTGTTTTTAAAAGTGGTGATAAAGTTGCTTATTCTAGTATTAGGAAGGAAGTAAGAGCAGCTATTGTGAAGGCAAAACATAATTACAAAGAAAAAATTTAAAAAATATTCTTAAATGCTGATCAAAAGGCCGTCTGGGATGGAATGAAATTAATGACAGGTTTACAGGAAAGTAATAGAACTATGATATCTTTAAATGGGCGTACATCTAATGTGTGTTTAGCGAATGAACTTAACAAATTTTATTTAAGATTTAATGCGGATGATGATAGTGTGAAGTATGATTCTCGGCAAGGTAATATGGTGTTTAATATCGATGCTCCCACGGTGGCTAGGTTTTTTAAAAGGATAAAAGTAAAAAAAAGCCCAGGACCAGATAATTGTGATGCAGAGTCAGAGACGTTCGGATCCATTTGCGGTATGTTTATTAAGAATAGTCAAACAGGCAGTAATCAGAAAACAGCATAGACAATGTCGAAGGAAATCCAAGGTCATAAACGATACCAGGCAGAGGTCAGGGCAGGCAGCAGACGAAGAAATGGGAGTCAGTAAACAGTCACAGGTCAGAAAACGGGGAATCAATAACAGAGAATAAATGCTTGGTAATTTTAGCCGGGGCAGAACAAGACTTTGCAATGTGTGAGAGTCAGAAGGCAGTTTATATAGAGGAGAGAAGTGGGAACACCTGTGCGGGTGATTAGACCTAGGTACGGGGCTTATGGGAAATGAAGTTCAATACTCCGGTAAAGGTGTTCTTTGATGAGCGGAGAGAGCCACAGAGGTGCGATCTATGACAGTAATATTAGTGGTAAGGTGTTGAGAGCGTGTAATTTACAGTTAAGTGGCATATTTACACAGATTTTTAATATGTCTCTTAAAATGCAAATCGTCCCACAAATCTGGAAACATGCCACAATTGTTCCTGTAGCGAAATGTAGGAGTTAAATGATTTTAGACCGGTAGCCCTCACCTCTCTGGTGATGAAAACATTTGAGAAAATCGTGAGAGAGGAGATATTGAAGCATGTAGAAGACAATTTAGATCCTCTCCAGTCTGCGTATATAGCAGGGAGGGGTGTTGAGGATGCCATTGTGGCGAATAATATGGTTACTCGGTGTATTGGGTCCGGGCGAAGGACCCCATTAGTATGCCAGTAGTATGCCTGATCTAAATCTGTTCTCGCGATAACTTGTAGCTAACGTGAGCTGTTTTAGTGTTATTATGTGGTAGCTTTATGAATGCTAAATCCCGCTGGTCTTCAGAGAGACGCTATATGCAAGGTATATTAAATTAAATTTTATATTGTACATGTAAATTGTGTATATTCTATAGCTAATATTTAAAATCTCAAGTTGCGTCAATAGCAGGAGAAAGACCGCGAAATTTAAAAATACTACTGTTAATGTGTCACGAAATGTAGTTTTAAGAGTTTTTCAGTCGATAATGTAGTTGTTTCAATCTCAAATATGTTGTTTGTTTATACAGATAGCGCCTATTTAAAAATTTGATCTGACGTTTTCGGAGATGTGAGATCCAGCGATCAGCGGGCGCTCAGCGCTCATGTACCCCGCCGAGAACAGCCTTACCTCGGCTAGAGCTGCTGCTGCTCTCTAGTCTAGTGGAGTGGTTAAACATGAGATATAATTCGTCTTGTGGGACGATCTTTGATATCATTAATCTATAATTTGTTCCCTGGCAAATCGTTTTGGCTGAGGGCAAAGTTTTAGTTTCATAACTTTATATAACGTTAAATTATTTAGGCTATTTATCTTTAACGTTGTAGCCTGCTGACTTATGTTTGACTGAATCGTTTAATTACTTTATTTCTTGACTTGTATGGCTACTTATACTTTCATAATTGCTATTATTGATCAATAAAACTGAAATTTAACAAAAAGAGACAGGGTTGTGTCATTTTATTTTATATAGCCTATGTAAGAATATTTATATATATATATATATATATATATATATATATATATATATATATATATAATGATAACACCAACATGGCATGTATTTTTTTCATGTATGGAATGGGAAGTATTTCAAAGTATCACTGACAAAGGCTCAAAAGAGACCATGACTTTCTAAAAGATCTTTTAAATACAGATTGTTTGTGTTTTTGTTTTACTTTCAGGACTGGAGAACATCTGGCAATGAGATGTCACAACTTTTTTCTGTTTGTTAAATGCTTAGTTAGGGTTGGGATCTCTGCAAAGGAATACCTTCTCACAACATAGCGACACTTTATAGTTAACTTAATGAATTACTAACGTAATGATAGCAGTAACACCAAAACGTACTTTGCAAGATTAATCGCTGTTTTATATGGATTAACCCTTTCATGCATAGTGGTCACTACAGTGGACAGCTATAAAAAAAAATCTTAAATTTGCACGGGTTTTGATGGCATAGTTGCACATCATCCTCTTCAGTGGACCCACCCTGGTGCATCATCCTATATAAATTTAAACCAAGTGGCAAGCCGTTGTGTTTCAATTTTTTTTTTTCCTCCAAACCAAGATGGCAAATGGTTAGTCAGAAATGCCAAGTTGCTCTGGAATATCCACCCATTCCTTCTGTCCTAGGAGACTCTTGTAGGTAAAACAAATATTGCAGCATCAAGCAATATCTAATGAGTCCTATCACAGTTGGGTCATTATATGTAAACATGCCATTTTGTGTCTCTTAGGGGAAAAAAAGCTCTGTAAATCTTAATAAACCATAAAACAAATAAAATATTTTATAATTTAGTTTCCATAATATAATAATATAATAATAAATTAATTTCTGTTTCTTTTGTTTTTAAAGGATTTTAATCACATTTTTGTGCAAAGCATCTTGCAGAAATGTTGAAAATGGCATGTCCCTCAGTATGATTTTTCTACTTCTGCTTGCATCATCTGCCTTTGATGGTAGAAGACAAGTGTTCGCTTCTTTTCTTTGAGTTTATGTAATATCTGAAAGACAGAGACATGCTCATTGTGTCAGCCCTGTTACCAGAAAAGCATACGTTAAAAAGTTATTTGTACATATTTAAAAAGGGATCTCCATATCTCAGCTCAGGAGAGGTGTAGAGAGGCAGGACTTGCACTCCTCTCTACGCCTCATCGCCCTCTATCAGAATCCAAGGTTTCAAGAAGATCCGAGAAACTTTATTTTTCGACCCAAAAAAACTATAAGGCCCTGTCGTTTTTTTTTGGGTCGAAAAATAAAGTTTCTCGGATCTTCTTGAAACTCTGGATTCGGATTGAGGGTGATGAGGCATAGAGAGGAGTGCAACTCCTTGTTCTCTACACCTCTCCTGAGCTGAGATATGGAGATCCCACGAAGCATTTGTTACACTGTGCAAAATAGTGGTTTCGCGGACAGTGGAATTTTGGGATGACACTTGGTGCTAAGGACATACCGAAAGCACCGATCTGTAGAGCGAAGGCAAAAATATTCCCTAACCCTAACCCTAAAACTTACATTTTCAGCCTCTAACATTAATTGACGAGTTGGAGTTTTATAGATTGGGAGAGAAATCTGATTAATCATCTGTCCACTATAGTGGACCTCATGCATCAATGGCTACATTTCAGCTACAATTCATACTTATACTGTGATTATTGTTTTCGAAAATACTTAATCTGCAGTGAATTTTTTTTTTTTTACTGTAATTAAATGTATTTGGTATTATTAGAATGTAATGTGATTATATTGTATGTGACTTGTATTATGTAATGCATGTTACTTGTAATATATTACTTTACTTATAAATGAGTTATAAATGAGAAGAGTTGTAAATGAGAGACAACTTCTTAATGAGTTTAGGTCTTATACACTGTAAAAAATAAAAAGTTGAGTAAACTTAAAAAAGTAAAGCAACCAGCTGCAAAGCATTTTTGAGTTTACTCAACTTCAGTGGTCGAAGTTCATCCAACTACCAGTCCAACTCAAAGAAACGAGTAAGCACAACTACAGAGGTCCTGAAGTTCAGTAAACTCAAAAAAGCTTTGCAGCTGGTTGCTTTACTTTTTTAAGTTGATTCAATTTTTTACTTTTTTATGTTGATTCAACTTTTTTACTTTTTTAAGTTGATTCAACTTTTTCAAATATCTCACCCAGATACTTGTATAGCCTTCACATTAAGAATCCAAATGCAGGGAGTAAACCATACTGTAAATACAACACAATACAAAAGACATTGCTATCATTACAGAACTTATTTATTGACAAATATTCTGCATTCTGCAAAACAGCACATTTTATATTTGCATTAGGTACACATATTATAAGGTGATGAAGTTCTATTCCACTCTTCAAGATTTATTTAAAAAACAAAAAATAGACTATGCACAAAATTAGAGTACAAACTGGAATAAATTGATGCTCAACCTTACAATTATCCATATGGATTGCAGCTACTTGGACAATCTTTTGAAGGACTATGCAAAAAAATCAGCCTTGCAGAGCATTTTAGGTCAAGATAAATAATTTTTTTTTTCTTAACCAGTTACTACTGGTGTATTTTAATACTTTAGGATAGTTCACATTTGGGGCATAAATCAAGCCAAAGAGGAGAGTAACAACTGTGGCAAAGGTCTTGCACATTATCTGGCCCAATCTGCTCTTATAGTACTACAGAGAGGCACCTTATATTTGGGTTTGAGTGGATAGTGGCAACATCATCTTCAACGATAGTTAAGATCCTCATCTTCTCCCCTTGTGAATGTCTTCTGGCTCTGCGTCCTGCAGTAAAAAACAGCATAAAATTAGGGTCTTTTTTTTTTTTTTTGCATTATGTTAGACCACAGAGTGTTCCTAAAGGTCTGCTCATGTAACTTCACTTGAAAAGTAAAGGTGGTCATGTTTTTAAGCATGTTCAAATTCAGCCATATAAAACTGATAAACGGAAAACATTTCCCAACTCCAAACAATGCCATATCAGCATTGATGTGATTGCCTGTGGCACTCGTCCACAGCAGAATCCACGGCCATTCTGATTTAATGCTTTTTATTTTAGGTAACCCAAATCGTACATGTTTTAAGGCACACATTCTGTTCATCACCCAAAACTGGTCATATTGCATCAGTGAAGATTGGTTTAAATCACTAGAGTCACATGGATTACTTTCATGCTGCCTTTTCTTGTTTATATCTCCTATATTCATATTCTTTTATATTATATAAATTTTATTTACTCTGCTATTGCTACATTACTGTTTAACCTTATGATTGTGCACTGTATTGTTTTAACAGGTTAGATATCAGAGGGAATGTCTCCGGACAGTGTTTAGACTGCATACGTTTAGACACCCATGCTAAAGTTGACTAAAAAGAGGAATAAAAAATCATCTTTTGGAAATTGAACTTAATGCCTTAATTAAAAAAAATAGGAAAAATCCAACCTTTAAGGACACCAATTTTCTTTGTGAATGAATAATGTATCGTAAATAAATAAATGTTCTTCCTTAAAATACAGGGTGCATAAGTTTGGACACCCCTATGTTAAATTCCCATAGAGGCAGGCAGATTTTTATTTTTAAAAGCCAGTTACTTCATGGATCCAGGATACTATGCATCCTGATAAAGTTCCCTTGGCCTTTGGAATTAAAATAGCCCCACATCATCACATAGCCTTCTATAGAGATTGGCATGGAGTACTTTCCATAAGATCATCTCTCAATGCAAATCAAACCAGCTATTAGGCTAAATTAAATAAAACCATGCCAATCTCTAGGTATAGTATCCTGGATCCATGAAGTAACTGGCCTTTAAAAATAAAAATCTGCCTGCCTCTATGGGAATTTAACATAGGGGTGTCCAAACTTATGCACCCTGTATTTTAAGGAAGAACATTTATTTATTTACGATACATTATTCATTCACAAAGAAAATTGGTGTACTTAAAGGCTGGATTTTTCCTATTTTTTTAAATTAAGGCATTAAGTTCAATTTCCAAAAGATGATTTTTTATTCCTCTTTTTAGTCAACTTTGGCATGGGTGTCTAAACGTATGCATAGCACTGTATATCAGGTGTGAGTGTATATGCTGATGATCTTCTTACCAGGCAAGTCTTCAGGATGTTTCCAGACTTTTCCCTCATAAACAAAGGCAGACCTTTATGAATTGTAGACATTTTTTGAGGAAGCACATTGTGTCTGAAAGACAGAAAAACAAATACGGAACAAGTTATATACAAAGAGAAGAGAAGAGAACCTTTTTCAAGTTTTTTTACCTTGAGAAAGAGATGGCACCATTCAGCCTTTAACCAGAGAGATATGATCACATGCAAAATAATTACTTGATGATCAAGTTGGTCTAGGAGGATCTTCATCTCATCTCCATACGCTCCACCACTTGCTCTGTACAACTAGATGTGTATTCATCTAACTAAGAGAAAAAGGTGCTCTTCGGATCAGTTTGTGTGATTCTGTAATACTCAGCAGAGACCATGAAAAACAAAAAAACATTGTTGAAACAGTAAGAATTAAGTGTAGAACAACACAAGTAAATTCAGTTAAACTCACCTGATCTTTTAAAAAATAAAGGCCACTGTTTTAGCACATCCAAGGATCTTGTCACTGTACTGATGTTCTTTAGTCTAAAAATGACAAATACAACAGAACAAATATACATAATTGTATTAAACAAAACAACAACAAAAAAATCAGTTACAGTAGGTTAATTTAACATGTAGTAAAAATAATACAGAAATTGAATAATCAAATGTGAAAAAGAATCAATGCATAGTTTTCACTGTATTTATTAAATATTACAGATATTAAAGATACAAAAGTTATTATAAGAGCAGTGAGCGATTTTGTCTTTTCTTAATTGATTAACATTAAGGATTTAGCCTAATATTTGTTTAAGGATACACAATATTTTTATCCTATTCACTTTAAAACGTACCGCACACATACTACCCATTCTATTATTTAATATGCAAAACTAACATACATATTTTTAACATAACACACTAGTTTTGCATATATAGGCCTATATTATTCTTTTTTTTTTCCTCTAAATTGTATTGTATTTAATTATATTGCACTACTGTAGAATGCCTGAGCCTCAACCTAAGCATGTACAAATTGTAACTATAATTTGTATAGCCTACGTGACAAATAAACTTGAAATTAAATTGAACGGACTGCGGTCACTTTAAGAGCTCATGGATCTAATACTGAAACATCTAGGTTTCACTAAATTGGTTATGTTCACTTAAGACATTGCCGACTGTGTTTACTTGAATACTTTTTTTGTTTTGTTTTTTGTTATTGACATAATTGTATGTGTGTTTCACTATTAAATCGCAATACGCCACGAAAGATAGCTGAATTCGCACTCAGATTCTGTCCGAGTCCGAGAGAAGCAGCTTCTGTCTCTCAATCAGCGCAAGCACCGGATTTATTTATATTCTTTATTGACGACTTACTGAGCTTTACAATTTTAACATCTTTTAAACACCATGCACGTCCTTGTCCTTCTTTTCTCATTCAAGCATGTTTCCTCACTCTAAAGTTAGTCTGGGTAGCAATAAGTTAAGTAGCAATGTGCTACGTGGATAATCTCTAACAATAGAAACTTATCGTCACCACGAAATATATCTTTTAACATAATACTATATTTTATATACATATGTGTGCAATTTATAGCCTATTTTCATTCATAAAGCTTAAAGAAAACTTACCGCAATCAGATGAAATCCAGTCCTTTCGATAGCATGGTTGAAGGAGGGAAACCCCGAGTAACGTACAGCGAGACAGACTGCGCATGCGCGATGACGGGAAGTTAAACGTTCGAACTATGAAATCAAAATATTAAGTTTTCTCAACTTAATTGTTTGTGTTCATTGGACAAAATAGTAGTACACTTGCAGTTAAATAGTTTTTATAAGTAAACTCAACATTGCGGTAAAAAATGTGTCCACTCAACTTAAAATTTTAAACTGAGTTAACAATTTGCAAGTTGGATTTTTTACAGTGTATAAAAGCCCTTAAAGTAATGAAAAAGAAGAATGCAATAAATAGTGTTTGCATTAAAGAATATGATTTACAAAACAAAAACACAACCAAGCCCCTTTAACCTTTCCATCTTTTTTGTTTACAGTTTTTCTCGATTGCTTAATCACTATAACCAGGCTTTTGAACTAAAATTTCAAAACCATAACGCCATTTATCAAAAAGCACACCCATTTCACTAAACTATAAACACTATTCCCTGTTTTGACACATGAGTCAGATTTGTTGAACTGTCACTGCAGAACTCTACACACAAATCCCTTCATTTCTCATTGCTTAGACCATGTTGTCATTTAGAAAGCACTAGCATTCAATATTGTTCACTCAAGTCAGCACAGCTTCAGCTCAGTTAGCACACAATTACCCAGGAGTTTAACACACATCAATCAGATTGGGTGAGACGTTATGGATTTGTGTTTATAGTTTTGAGAATACGAGGCATAGTTTCAAGAAATGTGTTTAAGCAATCAAGAAAAACTGTAATACTATGATTATAATTTTTCTTGTTGTATCTGTATTTCTTTTATGCACCTGTTCTGTATATTCTAATGCAAAGATGATATTGCCATGCCGTTTGTACATTACAAAAATGTAAGCGTGGAGCGTGGAGTTTACCGAGAGAACGCAGACACCGGACACAAGAGAATTGTCAGGCGTTCTGCTAAGAAGTTCATTGTGCAGGAGAAGTAGAAAAATATCATTGCCTTTTAATGTGTTATGTATTCTGTGATTTACAGTATCCGCTACGTTTGCTTATGATAAAACAACTAATTTTACATAATATTTTCTTCAATAAATAACATGATTTATATACTGTAAATATATTGCGTTCCCTCACATTACCTCTTTATGTCTCTAACACAGGTGGACATCTTTATTACAAGACTGCAGACGGATCAAACCGTCTAGTTGTCATGGATGAGCAACAGAAGGAACGAGTCCTTCGGGACTGCCATGACAGCCCAGCTACAGGTGGGCATCAGGGGAGAACAAGGACATGCAATAAGATTGCAAGCGCATACTATTGGCAACGCATCTTTTCAGACGTCGACCAGAAGTGGGTAAGATAATTGTAGATTCAAATTCCCGAACCACAAGATAGTTTCATACAGCCACTCAAGTGTAAATAATTAACTTATTGGTATGTTATGTAGAGGCCACGACATATTATATTGAGGCCACAAGATCATATTATAATAAACACTTAATGGTGTTAAGTCGTGTCCTCAAGATCCTATGTTGAGTTTGAGACCACTGATGTAGTTGTACAGTCCATCCATGACACCCAGGTTCAACGAGCTAACTACGTCTGCTGCTGCGTTGCACCTTTGAGTTTGCATATCAAAGCAACAACAGTGAGTGATGTTCCATAGCACTAAGGACTGCAAGTGTACAGTTGCACGTGACGTGTTGTTTGTGTGTTTTTACAGAGTTCCTCAAGTCAGTCCATGACACCTAGTCCAGCCTCCTCACCTACCAGGTCACGACCGCACCATCTAAAGGGGAAACTGACTGACTGCATCATCTAGGCCTTAGGATGGTTCCACAAAGAATTGACTGCACATACAACATGAATTTACTTCAAACTAAACTTTCAAACTGACTTTTCATACAGCAAAAGACACTGCATCTATTTGTGTCTCATTAGCTCTCAAAACACTTTAACCTTACAGTTCATTAAATATTTTAACACAGCTAACTCAACATTAATTGTTTTTAAATCTCCACAATGTATAGCCAGAGGACTATCACAAAAGTGTTTAGGAAAGTAAATACATACTAGAGTATGTTTGTTTAAAGCTGCTTTGTATTGTTGTGTATTTTAAAAAGCTCTATAAATGTCCTAAAACAATGTGCATTTTGCTTGTAGTTTTGTGTTAATAAAAATGTAATATATTACATCTCATAATTCAGTTGAATTCATTATGTATTGTATTGTGTAATTTAATAAAATTTTTATATAAGTTTTGGTTCTCTCATTTTATTACATTAAATGTTATTGTGTTGTATGATGTTCTGTATTAAGAATTAATTATGACATAAATCATATGCATTAGTACACAAATGACATGCTTGTAATAAAAAAGCATTTTATGCCCCATTGCTTAATAACAAAAAACTTTGTCACAAAACATACTTTAAAAATGTTATTTATTTCAAATAAAAGATTATTATATGAATTAAGGGGTTTGATTAATTACATTAAAAATTGTGATTCCATAATTTTATTATACTGTTCTTTAGTCAAGGCTAGATTTTATATTTAATATTTATAACCCACAACACATAGCTAGCATTCTGTAATTTATTTAAATGTCTAAACTGGTAATACGAAAAATAGTAATATACACAAATAAGCATTATTTTAAGAATATTTTAATAAATAAAAGTGTAAAAAATAATTACATAATTATAATTGCATTACGAATGGCTGTGAATACGGTAAGGCAGTATCAGTGCAGTTAAAGCTCATAGCACGATCATCGGATAACGTTAGCTGTATGCTATGCTATTATCTAAGCTAACTAAAAAACACACGAACAACGAGAAATGTTTAATTTCACAATCTATAGCTTCGGTTAAATACTAGTATATGAAACGTATAATTTAAAATACATTAAATACATTAATGACTCGTTATAACGTAGTACAAACGTCTTCTATGATAAAATGATTTTGTATGATTTGTAACCAGGCACTAAAGCGATTACCCATAAAACGGGCTTTGAGCCAATCGGATTGCTTGGGTCCTACGCCCGGACCCAATACACAGAGTAACCATATTATTCACCACACCATAACTACTCTTGTACATTTAGTAGCTCAACATCTGGAGACCCCAAAAACAAGGGCTTTCATTGATTTCTCATCCGCATTTAATACAGTTAGGCCACGTGTTAGCCGATAAACTTGTCCGATTATTTAACCTTGATCATTTAGTAGGATGGATCGTCAATTTCTTATCGAACAGGACTCAGTGTGTGAGAGTCAATGGTTTGCTTTCTTCCAAGTTATGTTCTTCTACTGGTTCCCCTCAAGGGTGTGTTCTTTCCCCTCTGCTTTTTATTTTGTACACAAATGACTGTAGGAGCACATTTGACAATAGATATCTGTTAAAGTTTGCAGATGATACTGTGATTGTGAGTCTCCTAGCAAATGAAGAGACATCTCATGGACCAGTGGTGGAGGATTTTGTCTCTTGGTGTGGAAATTGTAATCTAAATTTAAATATATCAAAGACCAAAGACATGATTATAGACTTTGGAAAATCGGCCATTCCTGTCTCTCCTACTGTTATAAATGGAAGGGACATTGAGCTTGTGGACGAATATCGATATCTTGGTATAGTGATTGATAACAAATTCAATTTTAATGCCAATACTGATGCCATTTGTAAAAAGGTTCAACAGCGTATGTTTTTCTTAAGGAAAATGAACTCTTTTAAATTATGTTCAGTGTTGATGACACTGTTTTATCGGAGTTTTATCGAATCCGTCATTTCTTACTGCGCCCTGGTATGGTTTGATTGTACTAGCCTGTCCAATAGAAACAGAGCGACTAAGCTGATTAGGACTGCTTCAAAAGTAATTGGAGTTCAACAGATATTGCTCCAGGACATTGTTAAGGAACGGGTTGTTAAAAAAGCCTATTCGATAATCAACTGTCCATCACACCCATTACACAAAGAGTTTGTTATGCTCCCATCAGGCCGTAGATATAGAGCAATGGGGGGGGAAACCAAGAGGTTCAAAAACTCATTTATACCAACTGCTATTTTAATGCTGAATAGTCTGTAACCATTTGCCTTTTTGAACTTGTCTACTTGTGCGTTTTTGTGTTTATGTGATGTGTGGCACCTGTGCAAAACTAATTTCCTAAGGGATAAATAAACTAAACTGAACTGAACTGAACTGAACCTAGGGAATAGTGAATGAGGGTTTAGGGGGAGAATTCAGATTCAGCCCCTGTGTGTCTTCAGTCCGCGACGATTGTTAGTCGTGAATGTTTTATTAAAATTAGCCATTAATTGTTAAGGACAGCTCATGGTAAATAACCAGCAACCTGCAAAAGGGTGTTCTTGGGTGTTACTTGAGTATAGGGTATTGATTATGTAAAGAATATGGCTCCAACAGTAAATCTATAGCAACAGCAACAGTGGTGGAAGAATTCGTGCATTTATGATGAAGAACATATTAATTCTTATTGTGTCAAATGCTATCAGTATGTCAACACTATAATTATTTCTTTTTTTTTTCTTTCTTTTTTTTCTTTCTCTGTGGTGACGTCTCCATTTTTGTCCTGGCACTTACATTATTTTTTTTTGGTCAATCAAAACCAGCTGAGTTTCAGGTGTTTTTTTTTTTTTAAATCTATGGTTGCTGAGCAGGACAATCTGCCAATTTTGATATCATCTAATCAGAATTTGCAGAAAACCCGAGTTAAGAAACTTTTCCACCGGAGAAGGATGGCCTCGGACCCCCCGTTTTCTTGCCCTTACACTTTCAGTCTGGATCCAACACATATTACCATGATTGTACCACTGTTACTCCTCTGAAAGCATGTAAAACGATTACAGAAAAACAGAGCTAGTGGTGTGGCAAAAAAACAAAAAAAAACAAATCTCACTTGGAAAACAAGACCAACAGGGAATGGGCTTTTAAAATGAGAAAATAAAATACAAACATTGCATACATTTTGCTGTGGATATGTCAGGGATCAGCCAGGCTCCACCACCACCCCATCACTGAGATCGCTATCACCTGAATATTAATCACCAGCACCTGCACGCCATCACCACAAACACTTATAAGTACACACTTCACTCTGGCACTTTGTCTGGTCTCGTAAATGAGTAGGACTACCTAAGCTTCATCGATTTTGGTGTTCCTCTCCTCTATATTTAGTGCTGTCAGTCCATTAAAAAATATATAAATTAATCACACTTTTTTTTTTTTTTTTTTTTAATTGCGATTAAAAACATCACTTTTTAATATTTTTATATTGTAATGATTTCACAGTTACTCTCCAAATGAATGTAGAAACAACTTAAAGACTTATATTTTAAATATTTGTTGTAATGGCCTCTTTTTATGGATGAAGGCCAGTCAAACGGATACTAATACAGCTACTGATGTCTCATGAAATTATTATTATTATTATTTTATTTTTTTAAAACATTAATTATAGACATTCAACATTACAGTATAATTGAAAGGTATCAATTTCAACATTTATTAGGCTTTATAAAAATTGACTTTTAATATAAGTGAACTTAAAACAATCTTTACATAAACCCATGTCATATTCACCTGTGGCCTTCCTACCTGTCAAACAGAAACTGAATAAAGTTCACTTTGAATAAACGCGTTACAGTCTGAACTACATAAATTATCAATGAAACATAGATTTATCCTTATCAAGCTACAATTTTCTCTGTTACCTTTGTTCTTTGATTAACATTAATGACAAACATCACAACAACTGGTTTATTAGGCTGCTGTGGCTTTAAACTATTCTGACCAAAAAGAAAGTGTTCATACCAGCACAAGTTGGAGCATAATGTTAGATGTCATAAGCAAAAATAATAATAATAATAATAATAATTTGACCTCTATTCTTATATCTGGTGATGCTGTGGGAGGTTGTGTCAACCTAAATTATGCATATCAACCATTTTTTTCCAATTTCCACCAAAATTGGCACAGATTCATACTAACCCACTGAGCAAAGACACGTCCAAAAGACGTCATTCTAACGTCTTTGTCGAATGTTCAGAAGACGTCCACTGAGGAGCCAGAATGAAAGTTTTGCAACGTCTTTATTAGACGTCTTTTTGACGTTCATTGTTGACGTCCAAGTGACATAAAAAGTGAACGTTCAAAAGACGTCCACTGAAGAGCCAGAATGAAAGTTTTTGCGATGTCTTTTTAAGACGTCTTTTTAGCGTTCACTATTGATGTACATAGCGAACGTTCATTAGTCGTCTTTTTTAAATGTCTTTTAAATGTTCATTATTGATGTCCAAGTGACATCTTTACAGGGTTCTAAATGAAAGTTTTCACAACGTCATTTCAGCGTCACTTACAGATGTCTAAACGACATTCATAAAAGTTTTTAAGATGCATTTCTTGAACTGATTTCAGATGTCACAAACCAACTGTATTATTTTAATTGTTAATGAGGCCAGAGTTCAATCCTGTCTTACTATTAGCTTTATTAAACCATGTTTTGGTCATCAAACAGGCTTTTGTTCCAAGGTTGGATGACCACATGGTATTCAATAAAAATCATTCTATTCATAGTAAAAGCAGTGTGCAGAACTACTGCTTTAAAATTGTAAATAATAAATTAATACCTATCCTTTTGATGCACCTGTCTAAAACATGCAAATACGTTTTAGTAGCCTTATATTTTTGCAATTGGAAATAAGTGACATCTGATTATTAATGACGACAAAATTTTTTTAAATGACTATTTTTTTTCCATCTTTAATGAGGTTTTCAGCAAAATATTAACAGGCTGATGAACAAGTGAACAAAAAAACAAATTACTCCAGACCAAGATTGGGGGGAGGGTGGTTGGGAAGGGGGAGAGAGATATAAAGTCCCCTAAACTTTATATTTTTATAAAGTTATAAAGGAGCCTTCATTTGGCTCCTGTCTGGATCGATTGCTCCTGTCTGCCTGCTGTGAGTGTGTTTGCTTCGGTGCTGTAAGCTCCGTTTAAGCCTCGTATTTCTTTGTTTTGAACCATCATTTACTACAATTTCTAGTTGTTTATACTACTAAAATACATCTTACCAAACATCTCAGATTAACCTGACATCGCTAGCTTCCGTTACTACTAGCACAACACGCTAGTAATTCGCTAGCCTGTTAACGCGCCACCCGTGCGCTCAACTATTTTTATTTATTTATTTTTCTCTCGCGCGCCCGCGCCTTTGAGTTCATAAAAAGCTCAGGTGAGTAAGAATCAGTCAACAAACACGGTGAGTAATGTCTTGTCCTGTTATTGTCACCTGCACTTCATGTCACATGTTTAGCATAGCCTTCTCTGTCGGCAATATAGGATTTATATGTGATAAATGTAAGGAGACAGTTAGGTTGACGGAGAAGATTTCAGAATTAGAGACACGCATCCAAACCTTAATTGAGGATAGTAAGAGTGCTAGAGATTTAAATACTGCTTTGGATGCGCCTAGCATAGTGAACTCTTTACATGAGTCGGTTCCGGCTGAAGTAGAGCCTGCGCAGCCGGGCAAATGGGTGACAGTGAGGGATCGCTCTAGTCGCAGATCTAAAAACCACTCTTCCGTTCCGATTACCATAACAAATCGATTGCCCCGCTCAGTGAAGCACCCACTGAGAATGATTGTGCCCTAGTTATTGGCGATTCTACAACACGGAACGTGAAAATAGAGACACCAGCCACCATAGTCACATGTTTGCCAGGAGCCAGAGCGCCTAACATAAAAGCAAATTTAAAAGTGCTGGCTAATGCTAATCGTAAATTCTCTAAGATCATCATTCATGTCGGCACTAATGATGTTCGACTCCGCCAGTCGGAGATCACCAAAATTAATATTAAAGAGGTGTGTGAACTTGCAAGTACGATGTCAAGGACTGTAATTTGCTCTGGCCCCCTTCCTGTTCGCAGGAGTGATGAGATAGTTAGTAGATTGTGTTCGCTTAACGGTTGGCTGTCTAAGTGGTGTCCGCAAAATAATATAGAATTCATAGACAATTGGAAAAGTTTTTGGGGCAAACCTGACCTGTTGAAAAGAGATGGTATTCATCCCTCCTGGGATGGTGCTGCTCTTCTCTCTAGTAATATGGCTCATAGTCTTAGAGCTCAAACATGACAATCTGGGGCTCAGGTCAGGAAGCAGACAGACTGGCTAAACCGACCGTCTGCTAGCGGCCTCGCATCACCAAGGTCAGATAAATCCCATCACATAGAGCCTCTTTCACCTAGATATCATCGTATAGAGACTGTGTCTGTTCCCCGAACTTGGAATTCCAAAAAACGTTTAAACCCATCTAAGGTTAAAAATTGAATTGATGTTCAACAAATAAAAAACAGCTATAATACAGATGAGCAAATGCTAAAGCTCGGGTTGCTGAATATTCGATCGCTTACTTCAAAAGCACTCGTTGTTAATGATATGATTTCAGATAATAACCTAGATGTGCTGTGTTTGACAGAAACCTGGCTAAAACCAAACGATTACATTACTTTAAATGAGTCCACCCCGCAAGATTACTGTTATAAACATGAGCCTCGTCTGAAACGCAAAGGGGGAGGTGTTGCTGTAATTTATAGTAATATTTTCAACACCACTAAGAAATCAAGTTTTAAATATAATTCTTTTGAAGCATTGGTGCTTAATGTAAAAATATATAGTGTAAACGATAAATCACGTTTGAGATTTGTGCTGGCTACTGTATACAGGCCACCAGGGCACCATACAGACTTTATCAAAGAATTTGCGGACTTTCTATCAGAATTAATATTGACTGCACATAAAGTACTAATTGTTGGTGATTTTAATATACACATCGATAATGAAAAAGATGCATTGGGATTGGCATTTAAAGACATTGTAAACTCAACTGGAGTTAGACAACACGTGTCAGGACCTACTCATCGTCGTAATCATACTCTAGATCTAATATTATCACACGGAATAGATGTTGATGCCGTTGAAATTCTGCAGCAGAGTGATGACATCTCAGATTATTACCTAGTCTCGTGTAAATTACATTTAGCCAAGGCTGCAAAGCTGACTCCGTGTTACAAATATGTTAGACCTATCACTTCTGCCACTAAAGATTGCTTTATTAATAATCTTCCTGATCAGTTTCATCATCTCAGCATCCCAGATAGCTTAGAAGAACTTGACATTGCAACAGAAACTTTTAACTCTCTCTTTTCCAGCACTTTAGACACAGTTGCTCCGTTGCGCTTAAAGAAGATTAAAGAAAATAGTCCAACGGCGTGGTACAATGAGCACACTCGGGCCCTTAAGAGAGCAGCCAGAAAAATGGAGCGCAACTGGAAGAAAACAAAACTAGAGGTATTTCGCATTTCATGGAAGGAGAGCTCTATTACTTACAGAGAGGCTTTAAAAGCTGCTAGATCTGCTTATTTTTCAACCCTATTAGAAGAAAATAAACATAATCCTAGGTATTTATTTGAAACGGTGGCTAAACTAACGAAAAATAAAGCTTCAAGCACCGAAGTTTCCAAGCAGCACAGCAGTAATGATTTTATGAACTTCTTCACTTATAAGATTGATAATATCAGGGACAAAATTATAACTATGCAACCGTCTACTACAGTATCGCTTCAGGCAGTTTATTGTAGTCTCCCTGAGGAAGGATTCTCGTTGCTCCCTCGTTGCTATAGGAGAGGAAGAATTTACTAAACTCATAAAATCATCTAAATCTACAACATGTATGTTAGACCCTATACCGACTAAGCTACTGAAAGAGATGCTTCCAGAGGTCATAGATCCTCTTCTTAATATCATTAATTCGTCTTTGTCTCTAGGATACGTACCAAAAAACTTTAAGCTGGCTATGATTAAACCGCTTGTTAAAAAAACGCAACTTGATCCTACAGAATTAGTCAATTACAGGCCGATCTCGAATCTACCTTTTCTGTCAAAGATATTAGAAAAGGCAGTATCCTCACAACTGTGTTCCTTTCCAGTCAGGATTTAGACCGTACCATAGTACCGAGACGGCTCTCATTAGAGTCACAAATGATTTGCTCTTATCATCCGATCGTGGTTGTATCTCTCTATTAGTGTTACTCGATCTTAGTGCTGCATTTGATACTATCGACCACAACATTCTTTTAAATGGACTCGAACATTATGTTGGCATTAGTGGAATTGCACTAGCATGGTTTAAATCATACTTATCTGACCGTTATCAGTTTGTAGCAGTAAATGAAGAGATGTCTCATCGATCACAAGTTCAGTATGGCGTACCTCAAGGCTCAGTACTAGGACCGCTGCTGTTCACTCTGTACATGCTACCATTAGAAGATAACATTAGGAAACATGGAATTAGCTTCCACTGTTATGCTGACGATACTCAGCTGTATATTTCTTCAAAACCTAACGAAACTTATCAATTCACAAAATTAACGGAATGCATAGCTGATATAAAAAATTGGATGACTCGTAATTTCCTACTTCTAAATTCTGAAAAAACAGAGATTCTAATTATTGGACAAAAAACTTCCTCACGTAATAATCTAGAATACTGTCTAACACTTGATGGCTGCTCTGTTAAGTCTTCGTCATCGGTTAGGAACCTGGGTGTGCTCTTTGATACCAATCTTTCATTTGAAAGTCACGTGTCTAGTATCTGTAAAACTGCATTTTTCCATCTTAAAAATATATCTAAATTACGCCATATGCTCTCATTGACAAATGCGGAACAATTAGTTCATGCGTTCATGACCTCAAGGCTAGATTATTGTAATGCTCTCCTGGGTGGTTGCCCTGCACGCTTAATAAACAAACTACAGCTAGTTCAAAACGCAGCAGCTCGAGTTCTTACCAGAACCAGGAAGTATGACCATATTAGCCCGGTTCTGTCAACACTGCATTGGCTCCCTATTAACCCTCTGGGGACCACAAACGCGCCCGCGCGTTTTGCTCGTTTTTTTTTTTTAGCAATGAAAATAAACACTAAATGCTCTGTTAATTTTGATCTTTCATTTTCGTGTAATACATCAATCGATCCTGTTCAGTTTCTATTTTTTTTCTGTATACTCACAATAAAAATAAAGTGTTTTGCTTTTTGACAAATAAAGAAAAATTAACATGATGCGATTTCTGCCTTCTCTCTGTCAGTAAACTCCCATTTGAAACGCGTTCGAAAATGATCTATAACTCCGCGAAAATTCAGTCAAACAGGCAAACAGACCCACGGGCATAAAGCTTGAGATCGCATCTTTTAAATGAAGTCATTTATATAAAAAACAAATATTCTCAGCTTCTGTAATCTGTATAAAAAGAGAGCGACTCCTGTCGAGCTCATTACGAGCTCATTCACAGTAATGTGACCACTCCCCGGAGAGCGCGTGCTATTCAAACGCAAATTCTGAGAACTATTTCAGAGCTGTGAAACGCCCACATCAGCTGTAAACAAAGCGCGTCGCGACTCCTCACGAGTGAGACATTATAGCCTACCTTATGGAGAAAATATTCCTCAGAACAGTGCTGATGAGGAGCAATATCTCCTGAAATGAGGAGCAGATTCCGCTGAGGAGTGAGGTAGGCTGTTTTCTTTTCTCACGTGTGGAATAACGTTATGGAATAACGTTAGTGTAGGCCTATGTAAACCGCAAAAAGATGAATCACATTTCTATAATATGACTCGCCTTTCTGTGAGATGAATGAAGGGGACATATTTGTAAAGACTGTTTAGCCTAAATATGAATCGCGCGTCTGTGTGTGAAAGAATAAACTGCTTTGCTATAGCCTACTGAGATGAGTAAAAATCGACTGGAATATGTTGAAATAAAATGTATTTGTATAAGCAACGTATTAAACTGCAAAAAAAATACTATTTTTGTCAAAAATAAATTCATAGACTAAGATGTTAGATGTTCCAATGTTGGCTATATTCAAACTAATGAATACATATGATAAAATGTAGGCCTATAATCTTTTCTTTTTTCTTTTTTTTTACAAAGAAAGAGTACACTTGAAATATTGTTGAAATTGTAATTATTGTTGTAATTGTAACATTTTGAATAAAATAGCAAAACATATTTACAAGAGAGATGTAAGCGAAATCTTAAATGGTCAATATAAGTCTTCTTCTAAATACATCTTTTGTCCTTGCATTGTGGCTCAGTCAGTTTCACACCTGAGTGAATGGCTCATTATACAGAGTGGGTGGGACATTCATAATCTAAGGTGTAAACTACTCCTCCCCCTCGCATATTGGCTTTCCAAGCAAAACCTGTTTTACACCATTTAAATCAATGTATTTTTTTTTTGTGAACGATAAAGCAAGACTATTTTTACATCATTTTGAAGCTAGAACTCAAAGGGACAACATCCATTAGTCAAAAGTCTTGTGGACACATATTTAATATGTGTTTTGTGGTCTTAATTCAGCAACTTTCATTTAAATTTTTTTCAATAACCACGCATAAACATTATTCTCTTAAAAATACAAACATCTACATACACGTTGCTCGCATATTATGGTAGCCCTGTTTGTGCTATATAGAGTGAATTTACACCTTTGCCATTAACATGTTTATAAATAACTGAAAAAAGCACAAATGTCAAGGCATGTCAGAACATCTCAAGGACCCCAAAAACAGCTTGGTCCCCAGAGGGTTAAACATCGCATACATTTTAAAATATTGCTGATTACTTACAAAGCACTAAATGGTTTAGCTCCGCAGTACTTGAGCGAGCTCTTAACGCATTATAGTCCTTCACATCTATTGCGATCTCAAAATTCCAGCCAGTTAATAATAACTAGAATATCAAAATCGACAATGGCGGTAGATCCTTTTCCTATTTAGCACCAAAACTTTGGAACAGTCTTCCTAACACTGTCCGGGAAGCAGACACACTCTGTCAGTTCAAAGCCAGATTAAAGACACATCTCTTTGACCTAGCATTCACATAATACATTATAGACTTCTATAATTCAATGTTAGGCTGCATAGATTAGGTCAGCCGGAACCGGGAACACTTCCCATAAATTCTGATGTACTCGTTACATCATGAGAAGAATGGCATCTACGCTAATTTTAGTGTCTGTGTTTATCCCGAGGTTTTCGCGCAGCCTGCCGGATCCAGGCCGTATCCAGATCTGACGAAGGACCTTCGCCTGGACCCGATGACAACGCAGTGCTGAGGTGCCAACTAGTCTTTCCCTATGGAGGATCCCGTTACCACTCTACAGATAAGGCGTTGTCGGGAAAATTCGTTTCGCGTTCCTACCCCGAAGTGACAAAATAAAATACAATTCTTTATCAAAATTTATAAGGAAAGACAAGTACTTTGTTTAGGCTTGGCTTGTAGGGAATTCCAAACCTGCGCACATATGGCGCTTTTCCATTACCAGTACCAGCTCAACTCGACTCGACTCGACTCGACTCGCCTCGGCTCGCTTTTCGCTCCGTTTTCCATTGCAGATAGTACCTCCACAATAGTACCTGGTCGTCATAGCGACGCCGCAGGAAACTGCCGTGACTTAATCTTTTACGCGAGACGCGCGAGACACACCCGCTACCCACACACACAGGACAATGGAGGAAATCGAGTGTATGCTGTTTTTGGATGTTTTTATTTTTGTTTTTGCTGTTTTTTTTATTCAGGATACTCCATCTGGCGCGTGCAATGATGACGCAGTGAATAGTGACGATTCTCTCTGACCAATCAGCAATCTGTCGTGTTTTCACGTCACATTTTAGTATCGCCTCAGCACGCCTCAGCCCGCTTAGAACCTCGCCGGAGGTGGTACGAAAAAAAGTACCTGGAAGCAGGTACAGGTACAACTTTTACACAGTGGAAAACTAAACAGAGCCGAGTTGAGTCGAGCCGAGGCGAGCTGGTACTGTGTAGTGGAAAAGCGCCAATATATTCAAACGCACATAACTATAGAACCAATTCTAAATGCGCATGTGAACGCCATCAGCGTTTCTCACAGGTTCGCGTTTAAAGTCTGTGTAGAGAGAATGGTGTCGTCTTAGCGACCCCTAATTTAATAACAAATGATCGTTGCGATGGAAGCGACTCAATCAAAACTAACTTTAGCTGGAAAATAACTTTATTAAAGAACCGCTATAAAGCCAAAACAATCTCTGTTACCTTAAATTATACGCTTATCTCTGTAAAGCTGCTTTGAAACAATCTATATTGTTAAAAGCGCTATATAAATGAAGATGACTTGACTTGACTTGGCTAAACTAGAAATAAATAACATGCCTTACAGTACTCATGTAAAATTCCTCATTACTTTCCACCCCTGTATGCCCTCCATGGCGCATGTTTAAGATGTTCTGCTGCATGATGCTATGGAGGATCCCTTTACCACTCTACAGGTAAAGCGTTGTCGGGAAAATTTGTTTTGCGTATCTACACTGAAGTGACAAAATAAAATAAAATTCTGTATCAAAATTTATAAGGAAAGACCAGTACTTTGTTTAGGCTTGGTTTGTAGGGAATTCCAAACCTGCGCACATATATTCAAACGCACATAACTATAGAACCAATTCTTAATGCGCATGTGAACGCCATCAGCGTTTCTCACAGGTTTGCGTTTAAAGTCTGTGTAGAGAGAATGGTGTCGTCTTAGCGGCCCCTAATTTAATAACAAATGATCGTTGCCATGGAAGCGAATCAATCAAAACTAACTTTAGCTGGACTTTTAGTTATTAAAGTTTAATAACTAACTTTATTAAAGAACTATGAACTATGAAGCCAAAACAATCTCTGTTACCTTAAATTATACGTTTATCTCTGTAAAGCTGCTTTGAAACAATCTACATTGTTAAAAGCGCTATATAAATGAAGATGACTTGATTTGACTTGTAGCCTCTGTAGCTTCTTTATCCCATTTCATGACTGCAGCTGCAAGAGTTGAACAAAAACAAAAAATATATAAATATGTAAAGAAAACCAGTGTTACATTGCAGTATGCAAGTTCACATACAATATTTTTATACCGCCAAAGTACCGCCCCATTGTTTACAAGCGTGGAGGAGGAGGATTGTTCAAACTTTATTGTATGTTGAATGACATATTAATGGCTTTGTGTCAGTTTATTGTTTAAAATGGTTTGTATTAGGCTTCGCAAGTTCGCTTTGTAAACAATGGGGCGGTACTTCTGCCTATGTCCAGCGTGACCTTTCCAACGTGATTACGTAATGCCTGGCGCGTCGCAGACCAGCACAAGATGAACAATTGTGGTTAAAAAGTATATAATTTTTTTTTATTATTTTAGAAAATGACTGATCGTTTCACTAGATAAGACCCTATTCCTCAGCTGGGATCGTGCAGAGCCCTTTGAAGCTCTTCAAAGCCCTTTGAAACTGCATTGATTTGGACTTCAACAATTTGGTTACCGTTGAAGTCCATTGTGTGGAGAAAAATCCTGAAATGTTTTCCTCAAAAAACTTAATTTATTTTCCTCTGAAGAAAGAAAGACATTAATATATTGGATGGCATTGGGGTGAGTAAATTATCAGGAAATTTTCATTCCCTTTTGTGGTCACTACGAGTTACGTCAGTGACGACGAATGGGGTTTCGCTTAGAAAGCCTATCACCTTCGAGTATATAAAATGAGCCAATGGCAATGAAATGCCATGGGTCTGCGGAATTTGCATAGCGTAACTCCGCCCCACCTCGTGGGTATATAAGGAAGTATGCCGGCAACATGCAGATATGTTTTCGCTTCGAAGCCAAGTATTCACTTCACTCCACAAGCCAAATCTGAGATTCATCTCTACACTCTTCGAGACGAGCTTCTCTCCAGGTGTTGGCGTGACAGCGAGTTCCAGCGAGTGCACATTCCCTGCTGATCTGTGCAGTGATCTGCCAGTATTTGTGTGTTCATCTCCCTGGTCGCTTCAACACTCTGCGGAGACTTCTCCTTTCACAAAAGAGCTTGCACGCGGCACGTCTTTTTAAAGATGCCTCGTCCGTGCACTTCTGGTTGCGGTCGCGTTGTGTCAGATTCTGATGGGCACAATCGCTGTCTTGTGTGTCTGGGCGTTGACCACACTAAGGCAGCGTTTGTGGATAAATCATGTTCCCATTGCAGGAACATGACCATCACACTGTTGCGGTCTAGACTCAATGATCTCGTTAGAGGGAGATTCCCCTCATCCACACCCCGATCTACGAGCTCCACAAGAGCTGGTACTTCGGCTGGTGGCCAGGGTGACCTGAGGGTGACCTGAGGGTGAAGGTGTGGAACAAAGCGCCAACTCTTCCACGCTCCACACCCCCCCTCTCACAGTGCAACCTGAGGGCATCCCGATTGAACCCGCGGCATTGTCTTTCGGCGTGCTGCGGGTCTCTTTAGGCGCTCCAGATGACGACACGATGTCGATCGCGGCATCACAAGGTGGGCAGGAGTCATCGGGAGATGGCGATTCGGTGCTGCCGCCTTAGTTAAGCTTTATTGAACATTCCAGTTGCCATTTAAATTCAGATTCAAGGCCAGATTCCTTTTCTGGTTTTGGCCAGACTCGTCTCATACTCTATTATGGACTCTATCTTGAGTGCAACTCATAGCTTTTTTGACTCGTCTCCACTGACTCGAATAGTAGATTCAGACTTGACTAAAGTGGACTCAAACACAACACTAACTCCATTATAACATTAATATCAAGTGGCCAAGGCTGATTAACATCATAATGCATCATATCGTTTGCTGCTTGGCTTACTGATTCCAATATTCTCATTCAACAAGCAAGCAAACAAAATTCTAAAAATTGACCAAACCATTTTCCCTTCTACAGCTGTCATGAACTGCATGGAAGCAGAGACGGTAGTCGGATCTAAATGCAGCAATAGAATTTAATTAACAAAGACTTGGTAAAACTCAGAACTGGAACAGGGAAAACTCACGGAAGATACATATATTCATACATTCAATAACTGACCCCGAACAAGAGAACACACAGGGTTTAAAGGGGGGGTGGGTGGGGGGGTGGGTGTCCTGGAGTCCCAGACAGGGTAGCCGGGGACCATAGACTCCAGGACGTCACCGGTGCAGGTGGCCACGGCGGAGCGGGTCGTGCGGGTGGCCACGGCGGAGCACCCTTGGACGGACACCAGGGCGGATCAGAATCGGACGGACACCAGGGCGGAGCAGACTCGGATGGACACCAGGGCGGAGCAGACTCGGACGGACACCAGTGCGGAGCAGACTCGGATGGACACCAGGACGGAGCAGACACGGACGGACACCAGGGCGGAGCAGACTCGGTCGGACACCAGGGCGGAGCAGACTCAAACGGACACCAGGGCGGAGCAGACTCGGACGGACACCAGGACGGAGCAGACTCGGACGGACACCAGGACGGAGCAGACTCGGACGGACACCAGGACAGAGCAGACTCAGACAGGGACCAGAGCGTGTGGCGCACAGGGCTGGACGGGACCAGCAGCATGGGAAGCTTAGACGTGTAAAGCACTGCAATGGTCCATGTAGGCACCACCTCCATGGCCCTCTCAGGGTACCTACTGCCCCCCCCCCCCCCAAAAAAAAATACTTGGGGAAATTCAAGGCTAAAGCCTCCGGGCTGGAAACAGCCTCTGGAAAAGGCTCCTGGAGCTTGATAGGCGCAGGCGAGGAGCAGAGGTGGAGCCAGCAGGGCGAGGCGCAGAGGCGGGGCCGGCAGGGCGAGGCGCAGGGGCGAGGCCGGCAGGGCGAGGCATCTGGGTACGCCCACCGGAGCTTGGCGAGCCGAGCGAGTCCTCCTCCTCTTCCTCCTGCGACGGCGAGTCACTGGGCTTGATTCATTCACTGGGTTTGGTTCACTCACTTGACTCACTGGACTTGGTTCACTCACTTGACTCACTGGGCTTGGTTCACTCACTTGACTCACTGGGCTTGGTTCACTCACTTGACTCACTGGGCTTGGTTCACTCACTTGACTCACTGGGCTTGGTTCACTCACTTGACTCACTGGGCTTGGTTCACTCACTTGACTCACTGGGCTTGGTTCACTCACTTGACTCGCGGGGCCGCTCGGTTCACTCGCGGGACCGCTTGTGCAGAGGCGACGAGCGGGCTCGGGGAGATCAGGAAGGAGTGGGATTAAGCTGTCCAGGCAGATGGAAATAGCCTCTCTCCATCCCAGACCAGAGATATCGGGGAGCTGTCGTGGATCGACATATTTAGCCCCAGTTAGATAGCACGCCTTTATAATTTCATTCCCCAGGTGGCAGTTCTCGACCAGTCGAATATATCTGAAGCTGAAGTCGAACAGGTTATGGCTCTCCTGAGCTAATCCTGCGATCTGGACACAGCTCATCTTCTTGGGTTAGATCGACCGCTCCAGGTACTAACTGCTAGATCCTTGTATGGTCAGTTATTCTGTCATGAACTGCATGGAAGCAGAGACAGTAGTCGGATCTAAATGCAGCAATAGAATTTAATTAACAAAGACTTGGTAAAACTCACGGAAGATACATACATTCATACATTCAATAACTGACCCCGAACAAGAGAACACACAGGGTTTAAATACACAGCGGGATGAGGGAACGAGACACAGCTGGGGCAAATGAGCACAAAAATCAGGACCATACAAACTGACAAGACCACACACCTGAAACAAGGGAACTAATAATTAACATGACTAGCAGACTAGGACTAACTGAATACAATGAACAAGAACAAGAAACTAAATGTAAAAACCAAAGACAGAGAAAACACAATCCAGAAACATGACAAAATAACACACCGTTACAACAGCCAGATTTTTGCTAACACTGACACTAGAATATCTAGAGGGGGGGTGAGGGGGAGGGGGGGTGAGGGGGTGGGGGGGTGAGGGGGTGAGGGAGGGGGGAGGGAGGGGGGGGGGGGAGGGAGGGGGGGGGGGCATCTCTTAAATCAAGAGCCCCCATCTCTTTAATCTACTCTTTGGCACTTTCACCCATGCTACAGTTCCTGTAGATTACCACACACATGTCATTTCTAAATGGTGAATTTGTTTCTTCAGGCTCTTTACCAACCGGCTGATGGCAAAATTCAATATGAAGGGGAATGCTGTGTACCTTTAATTGCTTCAAAAGTTTTAGTCATCTCCAGAGGCAGTTTCTGCTACTTCCCCTTCCCCTTCATATTGAATTTTGCCATCAGCCGGTTGGTAAAGAGCCTGAAGAAACAAATTCACCATTTAGAAATGACATGTGTGTGGTAATCTACAGGAACTGTAGCATGGGTGAAAGTGCCAAAGAGTAGATTAAAGAGATGGGAGCTTGGGACACTGTTGTTTTCTGGAATCGATTAAACAAACCTCTTAGAGGTGACCATTTGATAGCTCTGCTCTGAGAAAGACCTCCCTGAGATTGGCCTTTGAACACTTTCATAATCTGAAAGACAAAATTTGTCAAATATTACTTTATTGTTCGTAATAGTGGATATAGCTCAAAGAGATCTATATACTTTTGGCTAGGGCTGCACAATTTGGGGAAAATGTCATATTGCAATTATTGAGGTCAATATTGCGATTGAGATATGCGATTGTGATATAATAAACACACACACACACACACACACACACACACAGTATATTGCTTTTAATTTATTTAACATATAGTTAACAATATAATCCTAATATAAATGAAAGTCAAAAGCACATTTTGAGTACACAGTCATACCTGGAAACAAATCCTGTTCAAATAGGCTATATGGGCCATTCTACAGAATTGGTTTAAAGTTAAACAAATTTTTATGCATGCAAATTGTATAATATCCAAGGTAAACATTTCTAGTAATTGTGCAGTTAATTATCATACTGTATTTTCAGAAAGGTTTGGAATATTTATCCTCTCCCCAAATTTGTCACTAATAAAACACAATAATAAATAATTTAATGAGAAGGCTTATATTGACCTACTAAGATTTTGTTTACATCTACCTTGTAAATATGTTTTGCTATTTTATTAAAGTTTTCACATGTAAGTCAACAACAGTTACAATTTTAACTATTCCAAGTGTAATCTTTCTTTGTAAAAAGCATACATTTTATCATACATATTTCAAATTTAAGGATTCATTAGTATTGTCTAAACATTCATATTTCATCTCTAACATATTTTTATGATACATTAATATAGGGCATATACATTTTAATTTGCAGTTTAATACGTTTAAAACGTTGCAATTTATTTAAACATATAACATATTTCATGAACATATTTCAGTAGATTTTTACTCATCTCAGTATTGCAGTATACAGTAGTTAGGGAAATCTAAACTATAATAGATATGTTCATGTAAAAATAGCATGTTGTAAGTAAATGTAAATGTAAATGTAAATGTACTTTATTTATATAGCACCTTACATCAGCCGATAGGTGAACCAAGGTGCTTTACAACAGATTAAACAACAATTTAAAACAACACACCAAAAAACCAGTACAATAATAAATGAAGAAATAAAAAATAAAGAAAAAATAGAATAAAGATAAATATAAAAAAGTGCCACCACACTACTGGGTACTAAAAGCCATTTTGAAAAGATAAGTTTTAAGTCTTGATTTAAAAAGGCCCAGGTCAGTAACGATACGCATCTCACTGGGGAGCTTATTCCAGAGCTTAGGTCCAGAAACTGAAAAAGCACGGTCTCCCCAGTGTTTAAGTTTTGACCTGGGCACTTCCAACATGAGTTGATTGGACGACCTCAAAGTCCTTCCGCAATTCCGAATGGTCAGCATGTCTGATATGTAAGATGGGGCGAAGCCGTTAAGCGCTTTAAAAACAAACAATACAATTTTATAGTGAATTCTAAAATGTACCGGGAGCCAATGGAGGGAATAAAGAATCGGAGTTATGTGCTCTCGTTTTTTAGTGCTCGTTAACAAACGGGCAGCTGCATTTTGGACAAGTTGAAGACGGCCAACAGAGGACTGGGAGACACCAGTATACAGTGCATTGCAGTAGTCCAGTCTGGAGCTTATTAGAGCGTGAATAGCCTTCTCAAGGTCATGACGGTTTAAAAAGGATTTTACCTTTGCTAAAAGGCGCAGTTGAAAAAAGCTCAACTTGACAACGTTGTCAATCTGTTTGTTGAATTTAAACGAACTATCAAAAATCACTCCTAAGTTCTTTACTGTCTGCCTGGCCGTTAAAGGCCAGGTATCAAGTCCGTTTGACGCAGATTCTCCAAACACAATATATTCAGTTTTGTCCTCATTTAAGTGCATAAAATTTTGGGCAAACCACTGCTTAATATCCACAATGCAGTCAAATAAAGTACCTTGTACATCACCAGGCTTCAGAGGCAGATAAATTTGCAGATCATCTGCATAAAAATGAAAAGATAAGTTGTGCCTGGCTATAATTGACCCTAGTGGTAGCATGTATAATGAAAACAAAATAGGGCCAAGAATAGAGCCTTGCGGGACTCCACAGGAGAGAGAAGCACATGAAGAAGACAAATCACCAATCATTACAGAAAAAGTTCTATCGGATAAATATGACATAAACCACTCAAGTACAGTGCCATGAATGCCAACATAGTGCTTCAGGCGTGACAGGAGGATTGTATGGTCTACCGTGTCAAAGGCTGCTGTGAGATCCAGCAGCACTAGGGCAACAGGACACTTGGTGTCAACAGAGGACGCAATATCATTGTGTACCTTTAATAATGCAGACTCAGTGCTGTGACGAGGCCTAAACCCGGATTGAAATTTTTCCAGGACAGAGTTGTTTTCCAGAAAGAGCTGTAACTGTAAAAAAACAACTTTTTCTAAAACTTTAGAAAGAAATGGAAGATGGGAGACTGGTCTAAAATTAGATAGCACTGAGGAGTCAAGGTTAGGCTTTTTAAGAAGGGGCCTAACCACAGCATGTTTAAAGGCAGCTGGGAAGGTTCCTAGACTAAGACAGCTATTAATAAAAACCACAAGCCCAGGCCCTACAGCGTTAAAAACCAATTTCAGCACTCTAGCGGGTACAATATCCAATGGACAGTTTGTAGGCTTTAAAGATTTAACTATATCATCAAGGGAAGAGAAAGAAACTAACTCAAACTCCCCAAACACACCAAAATGAGCTGGAGCAACAGAAAAATCCCTATTAGAACCATTCCTTGTACCCTGTCTAACAGAGTCAACCTTGTCAACAAAAAAGTGGAGAAAACTTTCACAGGTGATAGTTGAGACATTAGCCAGAGCAGAAGTAGGTGGATTTACAAAAGAATTAATTGTAGTGAACAGAACCCTGGGACAGTGACTGCTGCTAGAAATTATATCAGAGAGGTACTGAGATTTTGCCTCCCGTAGGGCCCTCTGATAATCGACGAGACAGGCCCGCAAAATGTCTAGAGACACATGCAGTTTATCCTTTTTCCATCTCCTTTCAGCCTGCCTGCAGCGTTGCCTGATAGTACGAGTATTGTCATTGATCCAGGGATCCGTTCTTGGTTTAGCCAATTTATGCTGAAAAGGGGCAATAGAGTCCAGAATCCCGGAGCAGGTGGAGTGGAAGGAAGAAAGAATATTGTCTGGACAGATAGGAGAATCTATGCCATTCAAGGCAAAAAACTGAGAGTCCCTGAATGCAGCAGTAAATCTATCTGCTGTGGTGGAAGTGATGATGCGACGCTGGCACGATGGAGCAAAACACTTTCTAGCTAGAGGGGGGGCTGTATATTCAAAAACAATTGAAAAATGATCTGAAATGGCAGTCTCAGAGATCTCTTTGAGGGAAATTGAAAGCCCATAAGAGATAATGAGATCCAAGGTGTGCCCGAGATGGTGTGTGGGTTTATCCACTGACTGAACTAAGTTAAAAGTTTCTAAAAGTCTTTTAAAATCAGAGGCTAATTGGTCGGACGGACAACAAACATGAACATTAAAATCCCCACAAATCAAGAGTTTATCATATTTTGGAAAAATGTCTGCCAAAAACTCAGAGAACTCATGAATGAAGTCCTTATTATATTTGGGTGGGCGATAAACAACGGCACATAAAACAGGACTCGTAAGCTCCATTTCAAACAATTGCAGCTCAAAGCTGGAGTAAGCATTTGTAGGAAGAAACCGGCATTTAAACTTGTCATTAAAAACAGCAGCAAGACCCCCTCCACGACCAGATGATCGTGGGGTATTGAAGTAGGAACAGCCGGGTGGGAGGAGTTCTGAAAATGCGCTGTTCTCACCTGGTTTCAGCCATGTTTCCGTCAACAGGAGAAAATCCAGGGATTGAGAAATAAAAAAGTCATTAAGAATGAAAGTCTTATTCACAACGGACCGAGTGTTGATCAAAGCCGTGCGAATTAAATTCTGGTCCGTCCGTTCGGAGGCATAAGCGACCGGACGAAGATTCTCCGGTACGCAGCCCCGTCTGCAGATCCTCATGGGCCGACAGCGCGGACGAGAGTACCCGGCCTCGGGAATAGCCGATATCAGCCATCGGTAACAGGGATCGGTCCGTCCTTGTGTGTAATAGCTGACGAACTCCCTGGAAAGCCCAAACGATGAGTGGAGGACCAGGCCATGGGCTCTCAATCTGCGACTTAATCCACCTCTCCTTCCTCGTCTTCTGCGGCGGCTGTTGTGCAACAACCCGCAAGGAGAATGCCACAGGTGGGGAGGTATGGGCGCCAACAGAGGAGGTGGTGTGTTTGGTCGTCCGTTGAAGCCCTGGATCGGCAGTTTTCCCACAGAATCACGTATATTTAAGAGAGTGAGTCGGTCATACACCAGTAGCGGTGACACATCACGAATCAAAAACAATAAAAATAAAACAATACACAGCATAGATAGGAGAGGCAGACGGCTGGCCGCACACAGGGGCGCCATCATCCCATCATCCAAAAGCTGTTAAGTGCCTGTAGTAAACGACAGCAAGCATCTGTGCCGTTCATTCACATATACACACGCGATTCATATTTAAACAGTCTTTTTGCGGTTTACATACACTATATTGCAATTAGAACAAAGCACTTGCGTTTAGCGCGCGCTTTCAGCGGGCGATTAGCAGATAATGAGTTGCCATGAGAACGACTGACATCTCTCTTTTCATATAGATTACATAAACAGAATATTCTCTTTGGTTTTGAATTAGATCATTAAAAAGTAAACACTTAAATTATTATAAAGCCAGTGTGTATTTGCTGAGTTTTGTTTACGTTTAGAGACCTGCTCCAGAAAAAAAGTTCATGGAGGAGAGGCAGAAAGCACACCTTGTTTATTTTATGTTTTGTTTCGATTGTAAGTGGACACATACAAAAGTAGACATTTTACAGTTTTTCATATTTCAGTATTTATTTTTTCAGACAGTATTTTAAGTCTATTTTGCTGCTATGTGAAAAAAATCCAGCAAAACGCGCCGACGACTTTTCGGTTAAACGCCGTTTGTCGACTTTTCGGTTAATGTGCCCGCACAAAATGCCACAATTTTAAGAAGTATTTCAAGGTATTAGGAGGCATATGTGACTTAATTTACTTCATCTGATATCATCTCTTAACTGAATAACATATTAAATTTATGTGTTTTTTTTACTTACCTTTTTTAGTCCAATAAAGTAGTGATGTTACGTATGACTATGGCTTCAATGTGCGTATCACACAAGCGACACAATTTCTAGTGAAGCCCCGTATCAGGCTGTGTATTGGTTTACTAGAGTCACGTGATCGACGATAAACGAAGCCTCACTTTCTGTCCAATCACGTACGTGTTTCGCTTTGGGTGTCAGAAGGCTCGAACCCCAGATCTTATTTAACGAGTCATTGTTGGCTCAGTCTGGTTGATGGGTTTGTGAGGAGAGTGCTATACTTTGAAAGTTAATCAATATATTACATTTAAATAACCAACATTTATTTTTCACTACTTAGGCTATTCTTCTTTTTTGTTGTTGTTGTGTCTTTTTGTTTTTGTAAAATCTTTGCACTTTTGGTGATTTTAGGTAATTTTGGTGTTGGTATTTGGGTTTAGGTTGGGATTAGGGGAGAGGGGATAGGGTGTTGGTGTTTTGGTTTAGGGTGGGATTAGGGGAGAGGGGATAGGGTGTTTGGGTTTAGGGTGGGATTAGGAGAGAGGGGATAGGATGTTGGTGTTTAGGGTGGGATTAGGAGAGAGTGGATAGGGTGTTGGTGTTTGGGGTTAGGGTGGGATTAGGGGAGAGGGGATAGGGTGTTGGTGTTTGGGGTTAGAGTGGGATTAGGGGAGAGAGGATAGGGTGTTGGTGTTTGGTGAAGGGTGGGATTAGGGGAGAGGGGATAGGGTGTTGGTATTTGGGTTTAGGGTGGGATTAGGGGAGAGGGGATAGGGTGTTGGTGTTTGGGTTTAGGGTGGGATTAGGGGAGAGGGGATAGGGTGTTGGTATTTGGGTTTAGGGTGGGATTAGGGGATAGGGGATAGGGTGTTGGTGTTTGGGTTTAGGGTGGGATTAGGGGAGAGGGGATAGGGTGTTGGTATTTGGGTTTAGGGTGGGATTAGGGGAGAGGGGATAGGGTGTTGGTGTTTGGGTTTAGAGTGGGATTAGGGGAGAGGGGATAGGGTGTTGGTGTTTGGGTTTAGGGTGGGATTAGGGGAGAGGGGATAGGGTGTTGGTGTTTGGGTTTAGGGTGGAATTAGGGGAGAGGGGATAGAGGATAGGGTGTTGGTGTTTGGGTTTAGGGTGGGATTAGGGGAGAGGGGATAGGGTGTTGGTGTTTGTGTTTAGGGTGGGATTAGGGGAGAGGGGATAGGGTGTTGGTGTTTGGGTTTAGGGTGGGATTAGGGGAGAGGGGATAGGGTGTTGGTGTTTGGGTTTAGGGTGGGATTAGGGGAGAGGGGATAGGGTGTTGGTGTTTGGGTTTAGGGTGGGATTAGAGGAGAGGGGATAGGGTGTTGGTGTTTGGGGTTAGGGTGGGATTAGGGGAGAGGGGAGAGGGGAGAGGGTGTTGGTGTTTGGGGTTACGGTGGGATTAGGGGAGAGGTGATAGGGTGTTGGTGTTTGGGGTTAGGGTGGGAGAGGTGATAGGGTGTTGGTGTTTGGGTTTAGGGTGGGATTAGGGGAGAAGGGATAAGGTGTTGGTGTTTAGGGTGGGATTAGGGTAGAGGGGACAGGGTGTTGGTGTTTGGGGTTAGGGTGGGATTAGGGGAGAGGGGATAGGGTGTTGGTGTTTGGGGTTAGGGTGGGATTAGGGTAGAGGGGATAGGGTGTTGGTGTTTGGGGTTAGGGTGGGAGAGGTGATAGGGTGTTGGTGTTTGGGTTTAGGGTGGGATTAGGGGAGAGGGGATAGGGTGTTGGTGTTTGGGTTTAGGGTGGGATTAGGGGAGAAGGGATAAGGTGTTGGTGTTTAGGGTGGGATTAGGGTAGAGGGGATAGGGTGTTGGTGTTTGGGGTTAGGGTGGGATTAGGGTAAAGGGGATAGGGTGTTGGTGTTTGGGGTTAGGGTGGGATTAGGGTAAAGGGGATAGGGTGTTGGTGTTTGGGGTTAGGGTGGGATTAGGGTAGAGGGGATAGGGTGTTGGTGTTTGGGTTTAGGGTGGGATTAGGGGAGAGGGGATAGGGTGTTGGTGTTTGGGTTTAGGGTGGGATTAGGGGAGAGGGGATAGGGTGTTGGTGTTTGGGTTTAGGGTGGGATTAGAGGAGAGGGGATAGGGTGTTGGTGTTTGGGGTTAGGGTGGGATTAGGGGAGAGGGGAGAGGGTGTTGGTGTTTGGGGTTACGGTGGGATTAGGGGAGAGGGGATAGGGTGTTGGTGTTTGGGGTTAGGGTGGGAGAGGTGATAGGGTGTTGGTGTTTGGGTTTAGGGTGGGATTAGGGGAGAAGGGATAAGGTGTTGGTGTTTAGGGTGGGATTAGGGTAGAGGGGATAGGGTGTTGGTGTTTGGGGTTAGGGTGGGATTAGGGTAAAGGGGATAGGGTGTTGGTGTTTGGGGTTAGGGTGGGATTAGGGTAAAGGGGATAGGGTGTTGGTGTTTGGGGTTAGGGTGGGATTAGGGTAGAGGGGATAGGGTGTTGGTGTTTGGGTTTAGGGTGGGATTAGGGGAGAGGGGATAGGGTGTTGGTGTTTGGGTTTAGGGTGGGATTAGAGGAGAGGGGATAGGGTGTTGGTGTTTGGGGTTAGGGTGGGATTAGGGGAGAGGGGAGAGGGTGTTGGTGTTTGGGGTTACGGTGGGATTAGGGGAGAGGGGATAGGGTGTTGGTGTTTGGGGTTAGGGTGGGAGAGGTGATAGGGTGTTGGTGTTTGGGTTTAGGGTGGGATTAGGGGAGAAGGGATAAGGTGTTGGTGTTTAGGGTGGGATTAGGGTAGAGGGGATAGGGTGTTGGTGTTTGGGGTTAGGGTGGGATTAGGGTAAAGGGGATAGGGTGTTGGTGTTTGGGGTTAGGGTGGGATTAGGGTAAAGGGGATAGGGTGTTGGTGTTTGGGGTTAGGGTGGGATTAGGGTAGAGGGGATAGGGTGTTGGTGTTTGGGTTTAGGGTGGGATTAGGGGAGAGGGGATAGGGTGTTGGTGTTTGGGGTTAAGGTGGGATTAGGGTAGAGGGGATAGGGTGTTGGTGTTTGGGGTTAGGGTGGGAGAGGTGATAGGGTGTTGGTTTTTGG
Organism: Abramis brama; assembly: GCF_963993115.1. Taxonomy (NCBI): domain Eukaryota; kingdom Metazoa; phylum Chordata; class Actinopteri; order Cypriniformes; family Leuciscidae; genus Abramis; species Abramis brama. The sequence goes on along the minus strand of NC_139965.1, from coordinate 62,706,708 downwards.
GGTTAGGGTGGGATTAGGGTAGAGGGGATAGGGTGTTGGTGTTTGGGTTTAGGGTGGGATTAGGGGAGAGAGGATAGGCTGTTGGTGTTTGGGTTTGGGGTGGGATTAGGGGAGAGGGGATAGGGTGTTGGTGTTTTGGTTTAGGGTGGGATCAGGGGAGAGGGGATAGGGTGTTGGTGTTTGGGTTTAGGCTGGGATTAGGAGAGAGGCGATAGGGTGTTGGTCTTTGGTGAAGGGTTTGTATTTAGAGCAATGGCAACAGCCAAAAAAAGGAAGACTTCCCCTATCTGGGAATATTTTGATCTTATAGCTTCCAATGTATGTATGCATTTATATATATATATATATATATATATATATATATATATATATATATATATATATATATATATATATATATATATATATATATAATTTAAATATAAATATAAATTTAAATGAAATTATTTTACTTATTTTATTGTTGTATGTAATTTCTTACTTTCATATAACTTTTTTTTAGAAGGTGAGATGCTTGGTGTGTGACAAAGAGCTTGTCTATGGAAACAAAACATCATCCATGCTAAAGCATTTCAGAGCTTTACACAGACCCACAACAATCCAAGCACACAAAGTAGGACTGTTGCTTCATGATTTTTGTTTTTGAACTGAACTGTTTTTTTCATAATTGTGAATGCATTATCATGATTTCAATAATATATATTACTTCTTTCATTATAGCATCTCGCAAGCAAATGGTTGATGAGGCATTGGTCAACATGGTCATAAAAGACTCGCATTTACAGTGGTTGAGGATGAGGGTTTCAGGGCCTCATCCATGCCCTTGATCCTTCCTATATAATCCCAACCAGACAGGTGAGTATAGCAGAGGTTGATTTTGATGTATAATCTATATAATAAATTTGTATCTATAATAATATAATTTTACTATAAATGTTTTGTGAACTCAAAAAGGCTTTAACCCTCTGGGGACCAAGCTGTTTTGGGGGTCCTTGAGATGTTCTGACATGCCTTGACATTTGTGCTTTTTTCAGTTATTTATAAACAAGTTAATGGCAAAGGTGTAAATTCACTCTATATAGCACAAACAGGGCTACCATAATATGCGAGCAACGTGTATGTAGATGTTTGTATTTTTAAGAGAATAATGTTTATGCGTGGTTATTGGAAAAAAATTAAAATGAAAGTTGCTGAATTAAGACCACAAAACACATATTAAATATGCGTCCACAAGACTTTTGACTAATGGATGTTGTCCCTTTGAGTTCTAGCTTCAAAATGATGTAAAAATAGTCTTGCTTTATCGGTCACAAAAAAAAATACATTGATTTAAATGGTGTAAAACAGGTTTTGCTTGGAAAGCCAATATGCGAGGGGGAGGAGTAGTTTACACCTTAGATTATGAATGTCCCACCCACTCTGCATAATGAGCCATTCACTCAGGTGTGGAACTGACTGAGCCACAATGCAAGGACAAAAGATGTATTTAGAAGAAGACTTATATTGACCATTTAAGATTTCGCTTACATCTCTCTTGTAAATATGTTTTGCTATTTTATTAAAAATGTTACAATTACAACAATAATTACAATTTCAACAATATTTCAAGTGTACTCTTTCTTTGTAAAAAAAAAAAAAAAAAGATTATAGGCCTACATTTTATCATATGTATTCATTAGTTTGAATATAGCCAACATTGGAACATCTAACATCTTAGTCTATGAATTTATTTTTGACAAAAATAGTATTTTTTTTGCAGTTTAATACGTTGCTTATACAAATACATTTTATTTCAACATATTCCAGTCGATTTTTACTCATCTCAGTAGGCTATAGCAAAGCAGTTTATTCTTGCATTCATGTGGGGAAGAATGATATTCATAAAGAGCAGTCAGAACTCCTTAAGAAGGATTTCAATGAACTTTTTGAAACACTTAAAAGACTGAAAGTGCAAACATTCATCAGTGGACCACTCCCAGCAAGAGGAACAAACCGGTTTTCACGGTTGCTTGGGCTTAATACGTGGCTGCAAAAAACCTGCAATATAAAAGGAGTAAACTTCATTGACAATTTCAATCTTTTCTGGAGTCAGAGACAACTTTTTCATCGGGATGGCCATCACCCAAACAAACTTGGTTCAAGAGTGTTAAAGGACAATATCTACTTCTCCCTCAATCATCCTTCTGCAGTGTGTGCCAATCCACTCAATCTGAACGGCACACACACATCTGGACACAGTATGAATGACGACGGGACTTCACTTCAGCAGCAAAATGGACATGATAACACCACTCCGCCACAACAACCTCTGCTCACGGACACAATATCAGCTGAGCCCTGTCCACACAGCTCACCACAGACAGACATATCAGAACTGCTCCAAGATTCACCACCCAAGGACGACTTCCTGGAAAACAGCCAGGGAATCCAGGACAGCATATTACAACCTCCGATAACACCAGAGCAACAGCCCCTCTCACCAGACACTTTCTCCCTCTCCCCAGCAACTCCACTCCTGTGCTTCTCACAGAAAATGGAAGAACTGGTGTATGCTGGAACCAGACTATCCCACTCTTTTGCTGCAAGCCCCCAAATACCAACCAAAAAAAGACAGGCACCATTACCACCAAAGCCTGCGGGCCCAGCTCGCCCCCCCCCTCCTGTGAGAGCTCTTCGGCCTCTGCCACAACGCCAGGGCCCACACCCTCCTCCATCTGCTCGAGGTGAACCGAAAACAACTGATACCAGCTCTCAGTGATATGTGTCGGGTCCCCGTTTTGATAACAGTAACTTTCTCAAATGTTTACAGAACAAACGGGAACCCAGTGTGCCTGTATCTTCCTCTATTGCTGTTCTATTACAAGATAGAAAATCTAAGGCCTTCAATAGCCGTGCAGCAAACCTAACTAATCTGGTGCCTCTTACACGTCAAACTAATATTGCTGTGGGGAAAAGTAAGTCTGTTAAGTTAGCAATCCTTAACATTCGCTCACTTAAAAATAAATCACTTCTAGTCAACGACTTAATAACCACAAACAATCTGGATTTTATGCTTCTAAATGAGACCTGGCTAGAAGACAGCTGCAGTGCAACAATCCTCAATGAAGCAGCCCCCCCGAACTTTACTTTTATGAGTGTCTGCAGAGCTGTTAAGAGAGGTGGGGGTCTAGCTGCTCTTTTTAAAGATATCTATCAGTGTAAGCAAAAATCATTTGGGAATTACTTGTCTTTCGAATATCTGGGTATTGTGTTAAAAGGTGCTCCACGCATTTTACTTATCATTATTTACAGGCCTCCAAAATACTCTCCAGCCTTTGCTGAGGACTTTACAGAAATGTTATCAACAATTACATCAGAGTTTGACTGTTTTGCCATTGCTGGAGATTTAAACATCCACATAGATAATGCAGAAACCAATATGGCAAAAGAAATCAATACTGTTTTAAAAACTTTTGATCTGACTCAGCATGTTCATGGACCCACACACAATCGTGGACACACTCTAGATTTACTTATCAGTAAGGGTCTAAACATTTCATCGATTGTTATTAAGGATGTAGCACTGTCTGATCATTTCTGTATTTTCTTTGATATATTGATCTCTCCTGCCACTGAAGCTAGATCTGTGTCTGTCAAGAAGAGATGCTTAAATGAGAACACTAGTGTACTATTTATGAAGGCTATATCCTTAACACCAAGCATATCTGCAGACTCTGTTGATTTTCTCCTTGATTCCTTTAACTCAAAAGTTAAAAGTGTAATTGATGATATTGCTCCTGTGAAAGTCAGGAAGAAGAGTGGCAGACAAAAAGCACCTTGGAGAAACTCAACAGCAGTGCAAAATATGAAAAGACAATGCAGAAAAGTAGAGCGCATGTGGCGGAAGACAAAACTTGTAGTCCATTATAACATCTACAAAGACAGCATCCATGCTTTTAATATGGAACTAGGCAAAGCTAGACAGACTTTCTTCTCAAATATTATAAACAGTAATTTAAACAACACACGCACTCTTTTTGCTACTGTAGAGAGACTGACAAACCCCCCAAGCCAGATTCCCAGTGAAATGCTCTCGGACAACAAGTGCAGTGAGTTTGCTTCTTTCTTCTCTGAGAAAATCAATAATATCAGAAAGGTGATCAGCACATCCTTGAGTTGCCCTGGGGTTAGACAGACCATCAAACCACCTGAGAAAGTAGTTACTATGTCTGACTTCAAAGAAATTGATGGCAAAATTTTGGAAGAAACCGTACAGCACCTTAAAACATCAACCTGTGCTCTTGACACACTTCCCACATCATTTTTCAAAAGTGTGTTAAATAGTTTAGAAGCAGATCTTCTAGAAGTGGTAAATGCCTCACTTCTCTCTGGGAGTTTTCCAAACTCCCTGAAAACTGCAGTTGTCAAGCCCCTCCTGAAAAAGAACAATATGGATAAGACCATATTAAGCAACTATAGGCCGATCTCAAATCTTCCTTTCATAGGCAAGATCATTGAAAAAGTTGTCTTCAATCAGCTGAACAAATTCTTATGCTCGAATGGATACTTTGACAATTTTCAATCTGGTTTCCGACCGCACCACAGCACAGAGACAGCGCTCATAAAGATAATAAACGATATTCGCTTAAATACTGATTCAGGCAAATTATCAGTGCTGGTGCTACTCGACCTCAGTGCTGCATTTGACACTGTCGATCATAACATACTTCTTGACAGGCTGGAAAACTGGGTGGGGCTTTCTGGGAAAGTCCTAAAATGGTTCAGGTCATACTTAGATGGGAGAGGTTATTATGTGAGTATAGGAGATTATAAGTCTGAGTGGACATCCATGACATGCGGAGTCCCTCAAGGCTCAATTCTTGCGCCACTCCTGTTCAACCTGTATATGCTCCCAATGAGCCAAATAATGAGAAAGAACCAAATTGCTTACCACAGCTATGCAGACGACACACAGATCTACTTAGCCCTATCGCCTAACGATTACAGCCCCATTGACTCCCTGTGCCAATGCATTGATGAAGTCAACAGTTGGATGTGTCAAAACTTTCTTCAGTTAAACAAAGACAAAACTGAAGTCATTGCATTTGGAAACAAAGATGAAGTTCTCAAGGTGAACGCATACCTTCACTCTAGGGGTCAAACAACTAAACATCAAGTCAGGAATCTTGGTGTGACACTAGAGTCAGACCTTAGTTTCAGTAGTCATGTCAAAGCAATAACTAAATCAGCATACTATCATCTGAAAAATATTGCAAGAATTAGATACTTTGTTTCCAGACAAGACTTAGAGAAACTTGTTCATGCTTTCATCACCAGCAGGGTGGATTATTGTAATGGACTCCTCACTGGCCTTCCCAAAAAGACCATAAGACAGTTGCAGCTCATACAGAACGCTGCTGCCAGGATTCTGAGCAGAACCAGAAAATATGAACATATCACACCAGTCCTCAGGTCTTTACACTGGCTCCCAGTGAAATTTAGGATTGATTTTAAAGTATTATTACTGGTATATAAATCATTTAATGGCCTAGGACCTCAATATATTGCAGATATGCTCACTGAATATAAACCCAACAGATCACTCAGATCACTAGGATCATATCAGCTAGAAATACCAAGGGTTCACTCTAAGCATGGCGAGTCTGCTTTTAGCTATTATGCCAGCCGCAGCTGGAACCAGCTTCCAGAAGAGATCAGACGTGCTCCTACAATAGTCACTTTCAAATCCAGACTCAAAACACATCTGTTTAGCTATGCATTTAATGAATGAGCACTGTGCCAATGTTCGTCCGACTGTTTGTACTGTACTGTATTTTATTTTTTTTTATTTTTCTAAACTGTTTTAATTATTCTTATTTCTTTTTATTATTTTAATTTCTTCTATGTAAAGCACTTTGAATTGCCACTGTGTATGAAAAGTGCTATATAAATAAACTTGCCTTGCCTTGCCTTGCCTTTCACACACAGACGCGCGATTCATATTTAGGCTAAACAGTCTTTACAAATATGTCCCCTTCATTCATCTCACAGAAAGGCGAGTCATATTATAGAAATGCGATTCATCTTTTTGCGGTTTACATAGGCCTACACTAACGTTATTCCATAACGTTATTCCACACGTGAGAAAAGAAAACAGCCTACCTCACTCCTCAGCGGAATCTGCTCCTCATTTCAGGAGATATTGCTCCTCATCAGCACTGTTCTGAGGAATCTTTTCTCCATAAGGTAGGCTATAATGTCTCACTCGCGAGGAGTCGCGACGCGCTTTGTTTACAGCTGATGTGGGCGTTTCACAGCTCTGAAATAGTTCTCAGAATTTGCGTTTGAATAGCACGCGCTCTCCGGGGAGTGGTCACATTACTGTGAATGAGCTCGTAATGAGCTCGACAGGAGTCGCTCTCTTTTTATACAGATTACAGAAGCTGAGAATATTTGTTTTTTATATAAATGACTTCATTTAAAAGATGCAATCTCAAGCTTTATGCCCGTGGGTCTGTTTGCCTGTTTGACTGAATTTTCGCGGAGTTATAGATCATTTTCGAACGCGTTTCAAATGGGAGTTTACTGACAGAGAGAAGGCAGAAATCGCATCATGTTAATTTTTCTTTATTTGTCAAAAAGCAAAACACTTTATTTTTATTGTGAGTATACAGAAAAAAAATAGAAACTGAACAGGATCGATTGATGTATTACACGAAAATGAAAGATCAAAATTAACAGAGCATTTAGTGTTTATTTTCATTGCTAAAAAAAAAAAACGAGCAAAACGCACGGGCGCGTTTGTGGTCCCCAGAGGGTTAAAGAAAATGGTGGCTTCAAAATATGAAGAAGCAAAGAGGAAGGCCAAGGCAAACATGGAAAAAGCAACTGCTGTGTCTCTAACATCGGATATGTGGACTTCTATCAACACTGATGCATATCTTCCAATAACCTGCCACTACATTGATGACAGTTATAAGCTGAATACAGTGTTGTTGGATGTTGAGAAGTTCCCAAACAGGCACACAGCGGAAAATATGGCCCTGGTGAAAACGAATGTCATGATGGAGTGGGCAATCAAAGTGAAGTGTCTTGTCACAGATGCAGCAGCAAACATGATTGCTTGTGCAAGAATTCTGCAAGTGAGACATTCAGTTTGCATTGCACATGCACTTAACACCATGGTTAAGAAGTCTTTTGATCAGGTACCAGCTCTGTATGACATTCGGAACTAAACAAAAAAAAGTGGTCACTTATTTTCAAAGCAGCTCCTCTGCCAAAGAAATCTTGACCCAGGTGCAGCAAGAGATGAACAGGCCAGTTCTGAAACTAGTGAATGAAGAGGAACAGCACTTTTCACATGCTTCAACGGCTGTATGACGAAAGGCAAACTGTGGGAGCATCCCTTGCCTCACTTAAAACTGACATAGCTCCACTTCATGCACAGGACTATGAAGACATACAGCAAATTCTGTGTGTTCTCGCCCCATTCCACCAGGCCACAGTAGAGCTGTCCGAGGAAAAACGAGTGTCTGGCTCCAAAGTAATTCCTTTGCTAAAAATGATTCACCATTCATTACAGGTTGAACAACTAAGGTATTTATTTTTATTTATGTAGAATACTCATTAGCAAATTTTGATGTCTTTTTTATTAATTTTGTATTTTTTCAGAGAGTAAATCATTTTGTATTTAACCATGCCAATCACAAAGGAATTAACTGAGAACCTCATCAGGCATCTGAGGGAACATATCTGGAATATGGAGTCGCTCAGCATAATGACCATGGGAACTCTGCTGGACCCAAGCTTTAAAAAGTTGGGTTTCCTTCACCAAACTAAAATGACAGAGGCTGTCAAACGGCTAAAAGCAGAATGTGGTAATGTCATCAGGGCCGAAGATGAAAGACCATCCACATCATCAAGCACTCAGTCAACAGAAGCACCATCATCAACCCAACAGCCCAGACCAAGCTCAAGTATTTATTTATTATTATTTTATTTTTTATTATTGTATTTTATAATTGTTGACCGTTGATGTGTGTTATATATACAATTTCTCCTCACTCTTCTAAGGTGGAAACCTTTGGCTTCTGTTGGACAGTGCTGTGGAGCAAAGCTCAAATGCCACTTTGAATGCAATCGTAGAAGTGGATAAATACCTTACAGAGACAAACATACAAAGAGCTGAAGATCCACTTGAATACTGGAGAATGCAGAAACATGTCTACCCCCATCTATATACATTGGCATTACAGTTTCTTTGTACCCCAGCCTCCTCTGTACCATGTGAAAGAGTGTTCTTTCCCGGAACAGTCAGGGGAAAGCCTCAGTGATTCATGAGGCTTCATTTCCCCATCCCTACAATAAAGGCAGTGTCTGTCTCTCTCCACGTGTCAGCAGACTCTTTCATCGGCAGGATACTTTTCCTGGTGACGTTGCACGTGCGATTCTAGTGTGCCCTAACCGTAAACTTGCAATGATTTCCCCCTTCGTAAGTTACCCCAACCTAAGGGTTTATAAAAATAGTTCCCCTCCCTTGTTTCCTCTATTCTATTGTTCCTGCCACATTCACATATCTTCTTTCTTTATTATCGATTTAGCTTCTGATTTTCCTGCTTTGCTGTATATTGAAATATTTCGTGCTAGGGTTAGGGTTACCCTAACCCTACTCTAATCTCACACATGCATATTTGCTATATTTGTTCATCAGTACAGGATTCTTTGTCCTCCAGTGACATCAGGACATGGTCAAACTAATAGTAATAACTGCAGTGTGGTGAGATATGTGCTAAATCAGCATTGAATTAGGAGTCTTTACAAAAACAAAAATACACATATGATCCCACTCCAACATTTTCAATATAAATCTGTAACGTTTTAGGCCCTTTGTGGGCTCAACCCTATGTGCAAGATCCAGAGAATCATGAAGCGTGCTCTGCACCACTTGATAGTGGGTTGTAATTCTAATGAATTGCTTTTAATGCTGGAAATGTGCATGCATTGAATGTGCAGGTTTGAGCACACATTCACATCCAAAATACAAATTTTTCAGAAATTTCACAGTTTCCATTTCTTAATCCATATGTGGTGATGCGATCCACCATGATAGGGATTAGGGGCGGGTTCAGTATGTTTGGCGGATATAAAAGGGATGAGAATGGCGTCTAAGGGAGCGCGTCATTCTGGGTTCTGGACGTGACGTCATTTGGGCGCGCAGTGTTTAGGATTGGGAGTGCGACTGCGGAGTATCAGACGCGTCGCTTAACGCCCGTCATGGCGAGCCGGTAATTTGCACTCTACGGAGTACACTGGGTGGTGCGAGTCACCAACAAGCGTGATACGAGGAAGGTGTTGCAGCAGGCTTGGTGGGGGTAGCTGGGCTTAGTGACGACCGATTGGATTGTGTCTCCCCTTGCCGGAAACTCCTCGACCATTTCTCAGTGACTATTACTGGAACAGCGCATTTGCTGTGATCATCTGACTAACATTTTCTCTTATCCCTCATCTGTCTTGAGACGGCCGGAACAATAGCGCATTTTCGGCCGTAGTGACGCTTTCCAAACCTAGCAAATTCAGTGCTGATCTCTGGGCTGGAGTACAGCGGCGAATAACTGGGTTGTCATTTCTACTTGCTCTTTTAGCAGAAACATTGTCATTTAAAGTATTTACGTTTGTCAAATTGTTATTGTCTGTTTTTGAATGTCTTACATGTATTTCTAAATCCTGAGAATGGTATATTTTTAAAATGCTGTAATCATCAGGCGACGCAGTGTTGGAAAGCTATTAATGAGCGTTGGCCAGTGAGTGGTTGCTTTTATCTTCTTTGTAAACAACTGATTCCATCCGTCCACATGTGATAAGGGTTCAACCAAAAGACTATTACGTGGAAAGTGCGTTGTGTGTGTGTGTGTGTGTGTGTGTGTGTATGGTTGCTTATGTCTCAATTTGTACTCTTTTCTTTTACCCAGAGTTGGGGTGCCAGTTCAACGCCCACGTCCTCTGGTGTGGTGGTGTGCTTATCGCTTGCTGTGTTCACAGGGGGTGATTGGGTGCTGTGTGGTGAGAGCACTAGTTGCAGTGTTTACTGGGTGGACGAACTGAATCCCCAATTCTGAAACGGATAAGTGTTATAGTTGGCGTATTTATTCTAATGTGTGTTTGTATTGTGTATTTTGGTACTTTTCTTATCTGTATTTAATAAACAATTTGAAACGTTTCCTTGTTGTCTGTTATCTGACCCAGTCACCGCGTATCTGTGTGCTTTGCACTTGATGTACAAACGGGTCCCCGGCCCATTTTCCGGGGTGGCGTAGTCTATTTTGTGCCATAATTGGTATTGTGTTGCGCTTAAGAGAGCAAACTGCCACACATATATTAAATTAATTGTAAATAATTGATTCATTTTAGAATGATTGCATAATATCAACCTAATTTGCAATATCATTTGCCATTTTCATAATAATGTGATTATTTTTTATTATTATTTACCAGTATTTCGTATGACTATTTGTCAAAAAACTTCTTGCATTTCACAATGACACGTTTCAGATTGGTTCAGACACTGAAATAGTCTTCTGTCCAAAAGGAGTCCTGGCTTTCTTGCACATCCACAAACATCCACAGTAAGGGTCCCTAGTCAGATGTTCGATATTAAACCAGATTTGCACTTCCACAGATGTCCAAAGGGGTTCCCTAGTCAGACGTTCAGATACTGAACCAGTTTTGCATGTCCACAAACGTCCAAAGGGGTCCCTAGTCAGAGGTTCAGATATTAAACAAGTTTTGCACGTCCATAAACGTCAAAAAGAGTCCCCAGTCAGACGTTCAAATTTTGAACCTGTTTTGCACATCCACAGACGTACAAAAAGTGGGTCTGAACTGACGGATGTTATACAAACATGATCTGAACGTCTATCTGACATTGCATGTTTGCTGGGAAGCCTCACAAATGTCCATATGGATTTTCTTATTTTTCAAAAGCATTCATCTGTCACAGCCATTGATGGTGAAGCCGGCAAACGGGAACTGAGTTCATATCTCAATTTACATGAAACACACTGTGAGTTCTTACAGTCCCGTTTCCATGGTGACTTGGTGACCTGTTGGGCTGCTTGCCTCGCTTCCTTTCCTCGCTTCCTTTTCTTCTTTTACTTTCCTTGTTTTCTTTTCTTCGTTTCGTTTCCTCGCTTCCTTTCCTCACGTCTCAACTCCACCCCCTGTAGGATGCGAGGGAAGGCTGCAAAGAAAGAAAATGAGGACGGAGGAATCGAAGGAAAGCTTATTTGTATATTGGAATATTCTTGATCACTCGAGCGTCACTTCACTGCGTCCTCAGCTGCGCTCAAAGGATCTGCCCTCATGTTGTTAAAGTTTGGTTATTTAAGAAATTAATAAATAATAAAGATAAAGCAAGATGCCCTGTTAATATATGTGATATATGGTTTATTTAATCTGCAAAGGTAAAGCATAAATTAAAATTATTGTGACAGATGTGAAGGGGGAGGTTTCATCAGGTTTCTCGACAAGAAAGACTTCCGCATAGGAGACACCTGTGCATCCTTGCTCATAGCTCCTCTAGAAGCTTCCTCACTCATTGTTCCTCACTTCTCGTTCCTCGCTCCTCACTCCTCGCCTCCTCGTTCCTCACCTCTTCGCTACTCGGCTCCTTGCTCCTCGTTCCTAGTTCCTTAATCCTCGCTCCTCATTCCTCGCTCCTCGTTCCTTGCCTCCTCACATCCTTGTTCCTCGCTCCTAGTTCCTTGCTCCTCGTTCCTCACTCCTCACCTCCTCGTCCCTCGCTCCTCGTCCCTCGCTCCTCGCTATAGTACTGCGGTACGCAGACAGACCCTTTTCAGCAGAGAAGCCAGCAGAGAGTAACTACAGTTTTCATGGACAAAGGAAAGGTACAAACACACAAATAAAGATACTTTTAGAAATTGAATTGCTATTTGGAGCATTGGAATCGCTAGATGAGGGCTTAATTAACACATTTTTATAAAAACCAAAATTCACATTTTTCACTTGTTTTGCCTGCAGCTCGAAATTAGCCCGTGGCATTCCAACTGATTTTGCCAGCACGGGTCACACACACACACACACACACACACACACACACACACACACACACACACATGCTGAATTCTAAATTGTTCATAAAATAAAAAATACAAAAATTGATTGTTCTACCTGTTTTTTTTTATGTATGTACATATGTACATGTATGTTCATTGTAAAAAAATAGAAATGCTTTGGCAATACATTGTAACAACTGTCATGCCAATAAGCACATTTTAAGATAAGATAAGATAAGAGAAACTTTATTTATCCCGAGGGAAATTCTTTTGTCACAAGCATGCTCAATGCAACCAAAGAACAAGGAAAAGTACAGTAAATAATAATAACAACAGTGAAATAGTGCAAATAAAATAAAAATAAAAATAAAATACAATAAAATACAGTAATATAACTATTAGTGCAAATTTTGAATTGAATTGAATTGAATTGAGAGAGAGAGGGGAAGAAAGAGAGGGAGAGGGAGAGGGAGAGGGAGAGAGAGAGAGTTGCTGAGTCAGATGAACTCAGTGAAGCTGCGGCGGGACTGACAGAAGCTCTGCCATCATGAGTGTGTTTCATTGTGTTTCTCTCGGAGCAAAGCTGCAGTGCAGGGTCACAGTTCTGAGGTCAATCATCAGCCAGAGGAGTCGCTCGGATGGACACACACAACGCAAGTAACATCATTACATTAATGCTGCTTTATATGGATAACACTCATTTCAGGAAGTGTATAAATCTAGATTTCTGTTGTAAGTTAATAGAACATTTGTAAATGAATTGATAACTGGTTGAATTATCAGGTGGTCGCTCTGCCGGCGGTGTCGCGTGTGGCGGTGTGTGGCGGTACCCATGGCAACGAGCTGTCAGGTGTCTACCTGGTGAGAGAGAGGCTGAAGAGGAGGGAGGATGGGACAGAGCCGGTTTCCGTGGTAACGCTGATGTCGAACCCGCGCGCCGTGCAGCTGTGTGTGCGTTACGTGGAGACGGACCTGAACCGATGTTTCACGCGGGCTGCGCTCAGGTGAGACCAGAGACAATACCTACAGCACTACTGTCAGAGCTGAAAACATGATCAAACATAAAAATGAAGTCAAATATTTGTGACAATAAACAACAACTTTGACAAACAAAACCTGTTCCAGGGCTCAATGCTAAGAATTTTTCTATTGGCCCCACCACAAGTAATAAATAAAATAGGCCTAGTTATTGTGTTCGTTGTTTTTGACCCATAATCTTAATAAAAAGGCGGTGACACCAAAAATTACTAGCCTAACTCATATAAATTTCAAATATTGTTAAAGACAAGTGTCAGTATTAAAATAAGAACATTTACATTTATTTATTTACATTTATTCATTTAGCAGACGCTTTTATCCAAAGCGACTTACAAATGAGAACAATAGAAGCAGTTAAACTAACAGTAGGACAACAATATGCAAGTGCTATGACCCTTTTCAGTTTAATCTAACACAGTAAATGTTTTTTTTTTTTTTTTTTTAAATAGAACAGAATAGAATAGAAGAGAACGTGTTAGTATTACTGGATCAAGTGCTGTCGAAAAAGAAGCGTCTTCAGCCGTTTCTTGAAAGTGGCCACGGATTTAGCCTGGTTGAGTTAGATCATTCCTCCAGCAGGGATCAGTCCAGGTGAAGGTCAGAGAAAGAGATTTTGTGCCTCTGTGAGATGATGCACCACAAGCCGTCGTTCACTTGCAGAGCGCAAGTTTCTGGATGGCACATAAGTCTGAAGTAATGAGTTTAAGTAAAAGGGAGCAGAACCAGTGGTTGTTCTGTAGGCAAACGTCAGTGACTTGAATTTAATGTGAGCGGCAACTGGCAACAGTGCAATTTTGTGAGGAGAGGAGTGACGTGTGCCCTTTTCGGCTCGTTAAAGACCACTCTAGCTGCGGCGTTCTGGATCAGTTGCAGAGGTTTGGCAGAGCAAGCTGGAAGACCAGCCAGGAGAGCTTTACAATAGTCCAGTCTGGATAAAACTAGCGCTTGGACGAGGAGTTGTGTAGCATGTTCTGATAGGAAGGTGCCTGATCCTCCTAATGTTGTACAAGGCAAATCTACATGACCGGGCAGTTCTAGCAATGTGGTCTGTGAAGTTCAATTGATCATCAATTACCACACCAAGGTTCCTGGCTGACCTTGATGGAGTTATGGATGATGAAACTAGCTGAATGGTGAAGTTGTAATGAAGTGTTGGGTTGGCTGGGACCACGAGTAGCTCTGTCTTCGCAAGGTTTAGTTGAAGGTGATGGTCCTTCATCCAGCCAGAAATGTCTGTCAGGAAGGCTGAGATACGATCAGCTACCGTCAGATGTCAGGCTGGAATGAGAGGTAGAGTTGTGTGTCATCAGCGTAGCAGTGATAGGAAAAGCCATGTTTCTGAATCACAGATCCTAGTGATGTCATGTAGATGGAGAAGAGCAGTGGCCCCAGCACTGAGCCCTGAGGCACTCCAGTAGCTAGATGTTGGGTCTTAGACACCTCACCCCTCCACGATACCCTAAAGGACCTACCTGAGAGGTAAGACTTGAACCATTGGAGTGCGGTTCCTGAGATGCCCTTCATCTTTAGGATTGACAGGAGGATCTGGTGGTTAACTGTGTCTAAGGCAGCAGATCCAGCAGGATGAGAACTGAGGATTTGGAGGCTGCTCTTGCCAGTCTCAGAGCTTCAGTAACCGAGAGCAGGGCAGTCTCAGTTGAGTGTCCGCTTTTGAAACCAGACTGATTGCTGTCCAAGAGGTTGTTCTGTGGAAGGAAGGAAGAGATCTGGTTGAAAACAACTCATTCAAGTGTTTTCGCGACGAATGGAAGGAGAGATACCGTTCTGTAATTCTCCAGATGTGCTGGATTTAGAGTGGGTTTCTTAAGCAGTGGGGTTACACGAGCCTGCTTAAATGCTGTGGGAAAGGTACCAGTGTGAAGAGAGGTGTTTATGATGTGTGTGAGTGCGGGTACAACTGAGGAAGAAATGGCTTGAAGTAGGTTAGTGGGAATAGGATCAAGCGGACAGGTGGTGGGGCGATTGGAAAGGAGGAGATTGGAGACTTCTGCCTCTGAAAGTAGAGAGAAGGAAGGTAGAAAGAAAGTGTGTGTTAGCTGGTAAAATGTGTGTGTCAGTTTGTGGATTGGTAAATTGGCCGCTGATGGTGGTTGTTTTATTTATAAAGTATGTAGCAAAATCGTCCGCTGTTAGTGTTGATGAAGGAGGAGGAGGGTTGAGAAGAGAAGAGAAGGTTTTGAAAAGCATGCGAGAGTCTGAAGAATTGTTCATTTTGTTGTGATAGTAAGTCATTTTAGCAGTAGAGATATTAGCAGAGAAGGAAGAGCGGAGGGATTGATAAAGACCAAGGTCAGTAGGATCTTTCGATTTGCGCCACTTCCTCTCTGCAACCCTGAGTTCAGAACGATGTTCACAGAGAACATCAGATAACCGGGGGGCAGAGGGTGTGGCACGGGCTGGCCTGGAGGAAAGGGGGCAGAAGTTGTCCAAGCCGGATGTTAAAGTGGAGAAAAGATTATCAGTTGCACTGTTAGTATCTAGTGTTAAAAGCTGATCAGGTGGAGGAAGTGTGGATGAGACCAGAGAGGATAGGCGAGAGGGTGAGAGTGAGCGTAGGTTTCGCCAAAAGGTGACCTGTGGAGGAGTGTGTGTTGTGTTCTGAGGCAGGTGACCTGTGGAGGAGTGTGTGTTGTGTTCTGAGGCAGATGACCTGTGGAGGAATGTGTGTTGTGTCCTGAGGCAGGTGACTTGTGGAGGAGTGTGTGTTGTGTTCTGAGGCAGATGACCTGTGGAGGAATGTGTGTTGTGTCCTGAGGCAGGTGACTTGTGGAGGAGTGTGTGTTGTGTTCTGAGGCAGGTGACTTGTGGAGGAGTGTGTGTTGTGTTCTGAGGCAGGTTGATGTTGAGAGTGAGGAGGAAGGGATCTGAGGTGTGCAGTGGAGTGGCCAGTGTATGGTCAGTGGTGCAGTAGCGTGTTTAAATAAGGTCCTATAGGTTACCTGATTTGTGAGTAGCCGCAGTAGATACTCGTTTGAGGTCGAATGAGGCGAGCAGAGTGTGGAAATCAGCAGCCTGAGGTTTTTCTAGGTGGATGTTGAAGTCTCCAGAACTATGAGAGGAGTACCATCCTCAGGGAAGGATGAGAGTAGCACATTGAGCTCCTCAAAGAAACTCCCAAGTTGACCTGGGGGACGATATACAACTACAAAATGGATTTTAATAGGGCTAGTGATGGTAATTGAATGTGATTCAAATGAGCTGTTGTCACACAGAGGTGGTAAATGATCAAATTTCCAATCATTTGAGATGAGCAGACCAGTACCTCCACCCCGTCTGGTCAGGCGAGGGGTGTGTGGGAAAGTGAAGTTAGTGGAGAGGGCAGCCGGTGTGGCAGTGTCCTCCGGTCGGATCCAGGTCTCAGTCAGGGCCAGTAGGCTGAGACCCCAATGACTAGAAATAGATGTAATGAAATCAGCTTTGTTTACAGTGGACTGGCAATTCCAGAGACCAATAGGAAAAGAGAATATAGTACTAGAAGACACCGGAAAGGTACGCAGGTTGTTAGGATTGGACTGCCCCCGACGTGTGACATTTGATTTACGTATGATAGTAATAGTAGGGATTTGAAAACACATAGTGTAAGAGGGGTCACAAACAGAAAGATCGGATGAAAAGTTGTGTAGAAGAGAAAGGAAAAAAACAAGAAAATTAATACTCAAGTGCCTTGTCGACAGCGGCGGTTTATTCATTAGGGCAATCGGGCGACGCACCACCAAAGTGTGAAAGGGACTTTTTCAATCACAATCTCATTCAACCACAGAGTTACGCTAGCAGTCACTCACTGTTGTTCTGCCTCTGGATATAGTCCAATCAGCGCCAAGTCACGTTCTGTGGAGTACCGCCTCTTTTTGGGCGATTTCACTATGGCCGAAAATCACCCAGAGTGTTCCCATAGACTTGCATTCAAAGATTTTTTTTTTCCGAACTGCAGGCACTGCAATGCATTCTCTATGGGTTCCGGGAGGGCTCGCACTAACGTGCTGTCTTCATCATACGTAAACTTCACTTGTGCAGCGATTGGTGGAAACAAATATACCTCTAATAATATTTAGCCATAAGCTGAAGTGACATCCAATAATTTCCTCAGTGCATAACTTACATTTCACAGACATATTCTCCATCTGTAAATGTTAGAAAGTCAATATTTCCAGTTTGCTGTCATGAGTGGGCAAGCTTCAGCAAGCTAAACTTCCGTGAACGAATTTCACAGAATTTCAAACCTACATGTGTATTTTTATGATATTAGCTTTGTTTTTTTAATTTTTTTATTTATTTTAAGTTTAGTAAATTTAACTACTTCTTTAAAAAGCATTATTTTGTTTTTAGATTGTAATGTTGCAATGTTAGAATGTAATGTGATTTGACCCCTTTTTTGGATAGACTGCAGATAGACAGCAAGGTTACACTATGTTTGTTTTTATAACCTTCAATATGAACATTGTTTGTAGGACAATATTGATCAGGATATTAAATATTTTTAAAAAAAAATTAAATACATTTTTTTTTTTTTTTTTTTTTCAAATACAAAAATAATAATTAAATACTCAGATTATACCATACATTGCCATTTAGCCCAACAATTCAGATTTATTTGGCAATTGGCTAATTTCCCAACCCTACCAGCTGAAGTTTTAGCTAGACTTTAGGCTAATGATAGCTACATTATTATCACTGTTAAATTGTTATTTAACAATTAGCCTACATTCAGTCCTGGATTAATAATTCAGTTTGTTGCGCCCCCCCAAATTTTTTTAGCACCAGCTGCCACTGCTTGTCAATGTCCTTGCTCGGTGGAGTCGCACAGGTAGAGTCGTTGGTCTTTACACTCTTCGGTCTTCACACGATGAGGGCTTCATACGAGGGCTGCCGCGGTGCACTAACCTATTTTATACACGCCTAATACCTCGTTATTGAATACAGCAGGCCACGCCCTCCTACGTAGCCAAGAGAAACTCAAGTCACGACACAAACAGAGTAAACAGAGTAAAAACAAAGTAAATCAAAGAGTTTCCTAGCAACAAAGAGCTGGCTAAAATCTACTGGGAAAAGTAAACACTCACAGACTGATGATCTGTCCTGTTGTTCGACTGCTTCTTTCTGAACAAATAATCAAATTACGAACAATAGAACAAATACAATAGAACAAACATACAAATAGAATAAACAATGTTTTTCAGGTAAGTCTAACAGTAATTTACAAGTAGAGAAACTGTATAATCAAATGTAAAATAGCACTGCATAGTCTTCACTGTATAAATTAAATGTAGATTAATCCTTGTTAGAGTCCGTGGCCACTTTCAAGAAACGGCTGAAGACGCATCTTTTTTGGCAGCACTTGATCCAGTAATACTAACACTTTCTCTTCTATTCTATTTATTAAAAATAAATAAATAAATTTACATGTACTGCGTTGGATTAAACTGAGGAGGGTCATAGCACTTGCATATTGTTGTCCTACTGTTAGTTTCACTGCTTCTATTGTTCTCATTTGTAAGTCGCTTTGGATAAAAGCGTCTGCTAAATGAATAAATGTAAATGTTGTTAAAGTTACAAAAGATATTCAGTCAAGAGCAGTGAGTGATTTTATCTTTGTCTTTTGTTGTGACTAACATTAACAGGAATATTAGGCTGCTGTCACTTTAAGAGCTGCACGGATCCAATATACTGATACACACGTTTTATTTCTCGACTGTTTATGGTCACTTAAGATATAACAGACTTTGTTGTTTACGGGATACTCGCCCAAGATATATTTTGGTAACAATTTATAATAACTGCACGCTATTAATCATTAGTTAATCTTTAGTAAACAGTTCATTTGTCATTTATAAAGCATTAATAGACATTAACCCCTTAACTGTCACCTGCCCGTATACGGGCAAACTAAATTTACTTAACTATATTACTATTAAATCCTAATCTAGTCATGACAAACTATATATCGTTGGAAAGGTCTAAGGCTCCTTAATAGATATTTCAGCACTGTTTTTTGTTACAATTTATGCAGGAACATTAATAGATGAATTTATGACAAGAGCGCACCTCAAAAAAACTACATCATAACAGGTGTTTCTGACCTTTGTCACAAAAAGTCGACGCACACACTTTTAATAATTGAAACTTTGGTTTTCATGCTAAAAGTTCATAATAAAACATTTAATCTAGTATTTGTCAATAAAAAAATATAAAATAATATTATCTTCTAAAAAGTATAATATATATATTATCCTCTAAAATATAATATCGCCTTTTTTATCGCCTTTTTTTATTACATTACATATTTTAGTAGTTATCATAAATTAGGTATCATTTGAAAGCTTACGATCTCAGAATTCATCCTGTGAAAAATGTTTTGAAATTGGACATTGTGTTACCATAGAAACGGTACTCTAAATTATTTTATTAGGCTCCTCCCCTTTTGGGCATCATTATGTTTCATAATTTATTATCAAAATATTTTCTAATCTTGACAAAACACATATTGTTAGAAAGGTCTGAGTCTCAAGGTTCCATATTTTGTGACAGAAGTGATATTTGGACAGAAATTTATTAATTTGTAATGGTAGAATGCATACAGTTAAATTCAATGGAATTCAATGACACCCGGTGGCTATTTTTGGTAATACGCCTAAACAAAATCTCATGGGAACTTCAATTTTTGTGATATCAACTTCAAATTTGGAACACAACTTGGTTAGATATATGGCTTTGATTTGATAGTAATTTTTTTGTAAAACATATTTTGTAAAATATATATTTTATATAAAATAAAAATATGAAATAAATTATATTTGATTTAATGTAAATTTAAACTTCCATAACTTTTTCATACTTTAATTTTTTGAAGTGCTTTCACTTCAGCAATAATCTGCTATTTTTTCCCTTAAAAAAAAAAAATAGACCAAACTTAGGTCTATACTCCAAAGCATTCTTGAATTACAACCATTTAAGCTTGAATAGTGCATTTTAATGTCCATTCTCAAAAAGGGGGGTGACAGTTAAAGGGTTAATAAGCAGTTTATAAATACAGTTACAAATGCTTTGTTCTTGATTTATAAGCATATCTATAATGTGTTTAATAATTGTATTTTCATACTTTATTAATGATCAATTTATCATTTCTAAATGAAGTATTGCATTATTTACAAACCGGTTATTTAGGAGTTGTCAGTGGTTCATAAGATCACTTATAAAGTGTGAGTAAATGATTAATAAACTGTTTAAATACATATTATTATTCAGACATATAGTAATTAGTTACTTAGTGTGTTAATAAATGCTTTATTAACGTAGTTATAAAGCATTTAGTAGTGGTCAGTTCACTATTTTTGTGAGCTCATCTAAAGTGAGGACTAGTTATGCCTTGTAAAGCATTTACATAGGAGATTTAAAGGCTGTTAAATACTTTTATGTTCTGTATCACTGTGTGTGTTTGTTTCCTTTTTCTGTTTAGAAGATCAGTGAGCCTTTAAATCTCCTTTGTAAATGCTTTACAAAGCATAACTAGTCCTCACTTTAGATGAGCTCACAAAAATAGTGAACTGACCACTACTAAATGCTTTATAACTACATAAAGTTATAAGTTATACTACATACATTTACTTACACTTTCTAAGTGATCTTATTAATCAATGACAACACCTAGTTTTTAAATAATGGTAAATAATGTAACTGGTTTGTAAATAATGCTATACTTCATTTAGAAATGATAAATTGATCATTAATAAAGTATGAAAATACAATTATTAAACACAATATAGATATGCTTGTAAATCAAGAATAAAGCATTTATAGCTGTATTTATAAACTGCTTATTAATGTCTATTAATGCTTTATAAATGATGAATTAACTGTTTAGTAATGCTTAACTAATGATTAATAGCATGCAGTTATTATAAAGGGTTACCTATTTTTTTATATAATTTAGTTTGAATTCGTCCATTCCTGCACAAGACGACGTGAAAGAGCTCAATTCAGCATCCGCATGCTGTCTGAGACGCAGCTTTCTGAAATGCACACTAAACTTCTCACGCGACTGAATGGAGTTCTTTCACGTCTTCTTGTACTTGAATATCGGAATTGGCAAAACACCTGATAAACTGTTGGGATGCAGCTATGTGAACTCTGGGCCATTGTCCCGGTCCTTATTGTCCAGCCCTGCTGTTCCAAATTCCAAACACAAGAACCAAAACAAAACCCAAACAGGTGAAAGTTCATTCAAATATTGGTAAACTGGTGCATACTAACATGTAACATGATTAAGTTAAAATAAAACCCGGATCTTCTCTGTGACGAAGTCAAAGCAAGCACCATTATAAGTAAAAACAGCTAAAAAAATATATAAAATCTAATGTTTATTGTAAAAAAAATGTACAGCACTAAATTTAAATAAAAATAAAAACATAATTTGTTACCATTTATCACTACTTTGTGTTTGAAGTGGAAAAATGTATGTTGTGTATTTCTACTCTACAGTGTTTGACTCTTTCTGCTGCTGCATCACTGTAATTTTAATTTGACTCTCAGACTGTGTGTGTGTGTGTGTGTGTGTGTGTGTGTGTGTGTGTGTCCATCTGTCAGCGCACCCGTCTCCGAGGACTCACCGTATGAGATGATCCGCTCTCGGGAGCTCAACACTCTTCTGGGTCCTAAAGGAAGTGCTCAGGCAGTGGATCTGCTGTGTGATCTGCACAACACCACTGCCAACACAGGGCTGTGTCTCATCACATACTCTGACTGTGACTGGATCTGCCTGCACATCTGCAAACACCTGCAGGCATAAACACACACATGTGAAGTTCCCCTGCACTGCTCATATATCTCATGTCTAACTTCTGTGAGTATTTGTGTGTTTTCAGAAAGAAATGTCCTCCACTCCTGTTAGATACGTTCACTTTGATCTTCCTCTCGATGAGGCCTATTCTCTGGATTCAGTGGGGAAACACGGCTTTGGTGAGACTTAAAAACCTGAAGAGTTCATCATTCACTCATCCATTCTTTCTGCAAACTAAACATCTGTCTGGCGTCACACTAGAGGTGTTCACGGGTCCGCTTGGATATGAGACCGGAGCGGGTTCGTCGGCGAGTGCCTCGGACCCGGGAAGAAACACTGAGACAGAAACACTGAAAGACAGAAACACTGAAAGACAGAAACACTGAGACAGAAACACTGAGAGGCAGAAACACTAAGAGACAGAAACACTGAGAGACAGAAACACTGAGAGGCAGAAACACCGAGAGACAGAAACACTGAGAGACAGAAACACTGAGAGGCAGAAACACCGAGAGGCAGAAACACCGAGAGGCAGAAACACTGAGAGACAGAAACACTGAGAGACAGAGACAGAAACACCGAGAGGCAGAAACACCGAGAGACAGAAACACCGAGAGGCAGAAACACCGAGAGGCAGAAACACCGAGAGGCAGAAACACTGAGAGACAGAGGCAGAAACACCGAGAGACAGAAACACTGAGAGACAGAAACACTGAGAGACAGAAACACTGAGAGACAGAGGCAGAAACACCGAGAGGCAGAAACACCGAGAGACAGAAACACTGAGAGACAGAAACACTGAGAGGCAGAAACACTGAGAGACAGAAACACTGAGAGACAGAGGCAGAAACACTGAGAGACAGAAACACTGAGAGACAGAAACACCGAGAGACAGAAACACCGAGAGGCAGAAACACCGAGAGGCAGAAACACTGAGAGACAGAAACACTGAGAGACAGAAACACTGAGAGACAGAGGCAGAAACACTGAGAGACAGAAACACTGAGAGACAGAAACACAGAGAGGCAGAAACACAGAGAGGCAGAAACACTGAGAGACAGAAACACCGAGAGGCAGAAACACCGAGAGACAGAAACACTGAGAGACAGAAACACTGAGAGACAGAAACACTGAGAGACAGAGGCAGAAACACTGAGAGACAGAAACACTGAGAGACAGAAACACTGAGAGACAGAAACACTGAGAGACAGAAACACTGAGAGACAGAGGCAGAAACACTGAGAGACAGAAACACTGAGAGACAGAAACACTGAGAGGCAGAAACACCGAGAGACAGAAACACTGAGAGACAGAAACACTGAGAGACAGAGGCAGAAACACAGAGAGGCAGAAACACTGAGAGACAGAAACACTGAGAGACAGAAACACTGAGAGACAGAGGCAGAAACACTGAGAGACAGAAACACTGAGAGACAGAAACACTGAGAGACAGAAACACTGAGAGACAGAAACACTGAGAGACAGAAACACTGAGAGACAGAGGCAGAAACACTGAGAGACAGAAACACTGAGAGACAGAAACACTGAGAGGCAGAAACACCGAGAGACAGAAACACTGAGAGACAGAAACACTGAGAGACAGAGGCAGAAACACAGAGAGGCAGAAACACTGAGAGACAGAAACACCGAGAGGCAGAAACACCGAGAGACAGAAACACTGAGAGACAGAAACACTGAGAGACAGAAACACTGAGAGACAGAGGCAGAAACACTGAGAGACAGAAACACTGAGAGACAGAAACACTGAGAGACAGAAACACTGAGAGACAGAAACACTGAGAGACAGAGGCAGAAACACTGAAAGACAGAAACACCGAGAGGCAGAAACACCGAGAGGCAGAAACACTGAGAGACAGAAACACTGAGAGACAGAAACACTGAGAGGCAGAAACACTGAGAGACAGAAACACTGAGAGACAGAAACACTGAGAGACAGAAACACCGAGAGACAGAAACACTGAGAGACAGAGGCAGAAACACTGAGAGACAGAAACACTGAGAGACAGAAACACCGAGAGGCAGAAACACTGAGAGACAGAAACACTGAGAGACAGAAACACTGAGAGACAGAAACACTGAGAGGCAGAAACACTGAGAGGCAGAAACACTGAGAGGCAGAAACACCGAGAGACAGAAACACCGAGAGGCAGAAACACCGAGAGGCAGAAACACTGAGAGACAGAAACACTGAGAGACAGAAACACTGAGAGGCAGAAACACTGAGAGACAGAAACACCGAGAGACAGAAACACTGAGAGACAGAGGCAGAAACACTGAGAGACAGAAACACCGAGAGGCAGAAACACCGAGAGGCAGAAACACCGAGAGGCAGAAACACTGAGAGGCAGAAACACTGAGAGACAGAAACACTGAGAGACAGAAACACCGAGAGGCAGAAACACCGAGAGGCAGAAACACTGAGAGACAGAAACACTGAGAGACAGAAACACTGAGAGACAGAAACACTGAGAGACAGAAACACCGAGAGACAGAAACACTGAGAGACAGAAACACCGAGAGGCAGAAACACCGAGAGGCAGAAACACTGAGAGACAGAAACACTGAGAGACAGAAACACTGAGAGACAGAAACACTGAGAGACAGAAACACCGAGAGACAGAAACACTGAGAGACAGAGGCAGAAACACTGAGAGACAGAAACACCGAGAGGCAGAAACACCGAGAGGCAGAAACACCGAGAGGCAGAAACACTGAGAGGCAGAAACACTGAGAGACAGAAACACTGAGAGACAGAAACACTGAGAGGCAGAAACACCGAGAGACAGAAACACCGAGAGGCAGAAACACCGAGAGGCAGAAACACCGAGAGGCAGAAACACTGAGAGACAGAAACACTGAGAGACAGAAACACTGAGAGGCAGAAACACTGAGAGGCAGAAACACTGAGAGACAGAAACACCGAGAGGCAGAAACACCGAGAGGCAGAAACACTGAGAGACAGAAACACTGAGAGACAGAAACACTGAGAGGCAGAAACACTGAGAGACAGAAACACTGAGAGACAGAAACACTGAGAGACAGAAACACTGAGAGACAGAGGCAGAAACACCGAGAGACAGAAACACTGAGAGACAGAAACACTGAGAGACAGAAACACTGAGAGACAGAGGCAGAAACACTGAGAGACAGAAACACTGAGAGACAGAAACACAGAGAGGCAGAAACACAGAGAGGCAGAAACACTGAGAGACAGAAACACCGAGAGGCAGAAACACCGAGAGACAGAAACACTGAGAGACAGAAACACTGAGAGACAGAAACACTGAGAGACAGAGGCAGAAACACTGAGAGACAGAAACACTGAGAGACAGAAACACTGAGAGACAGAAACACTGAGAGGCAGAAACACTGAGAGGCAGAAACACTGAGAGACAGAAACACTGAGAGACAGAAACACTGAGAGGCAGAAACACTGAGAGGCAGAAACACTGAGAGGCAGAAACACTGAGAGACAGAAACACTGAGAGACAGAGGCAGAAACACTGAGAGACAGAAACACTGAGAGACAGAAACACTGAGAGGCAGAAACACCGAGAGGCAGAAACACTGAGAGACAGAAACACTGAGAGACAGAAACACTGAGAGACAGAAACACTGAGAGGCAGAAACACTGAGAGACAGAAACACCGAGAGGCAGAAACACCGAGAGGCAGAAACACCGAGAGACAGAAACACTGAGAGACAGAAACACTGAGAGGCAGAAACACTGAGAGACAGAAACACTGAGAGACAGAAACACTGAGAGACAGAAACACCGAGAGACAGAAACACTGAGAGACAGAAACACTGAGAGGCAGAAACACTGAGAGACAGAAACACTGAGAGACAGAAACACTGAGAGGCAGAAACACCGAGAGGCAGAAACACCGAGAGGCAGAGGCAGAAACACCGAGAGGCAGAAACACCGAGAGGCAGAAACACTGAGAGACAGAGGCAGAAACACTGAGAGACAGAAACACTGAGAGACAGAAACACTGAGAGACAGAGGCAGAAACACCGAGAGGCAGAAACACCGAGAGGCAGAAACACCGAGAGGCAGAAACACTGAGAGACAGAGGCAGAAACACCGAGAGGCAGAAACACCGAGAGGCAGAAACACTGAGAGACAGAGGCAGAAACACTGAGAGACAGAAACACTGAGAGACAGAAACACTGAGAGGCAGAAACACTGAGAGACAGAAACACTGAGAGGCAGAAACACTGAGAGGCAGAAACACTGAGAGACAGAAACACCGAGAGGCAGAAACACCGAGAGGCAGAAACACCGAGAGACAGAAACACCGAGAGGCAGAAACACCGAGAGGCAGAAACACTGAGAGCCAGAAACACTGAGAGACAGAAACACTGAGAGGCAGAAACACTGAGAGACAGAAACACCGAGAGGCAGAAACACCGAGAGGCAGAAACACCGAGAGACAGAAACACTGAGAGACAGAAACACTGAGAGGCAGAAACACCGAGAGGCAGAAACACTGAGAGACAGAAACACTGAGAGACAGAAACACTGAGAGACAGAAACACCGAGAGGCAGAAACACCGAGAGGCAGAAACACTGAGAGACAGAGGCAGAAACACTGAGAGGCAGAAACACTGAGAGGCAGAAACACTGAGAGACAGAAACACTGAGAGACAGAAACACTGAGAGACAGAGGCAGAAACACCGAGAGGCAGAAACACTGAGAGACAGAAACACTGAGAGGCAGAAACACAGAGAGACAGAAACACTGAGAGGCAGAAACACCGAGAGGCAGAAACACTGAGAGACAGAGGCAGAAACACTGAGAGGCAGAAACACTGAGAGGCAGAAACACTGAGAGACAGAAACACAGAGAGACAGAAACACTGAGAGGCAGAAACACCGAGAGGCAGAAACACTGAGAGACAGAAACACTGAGAGGCAGAAACACCGAGAGGCAGAAACACTGAGAGACAGAGGCAGAAACACTGAGAGGCAGAAACACTGAGAGGCAGAAACACTGAGAGACAGAAACACTGAGAGACAGAAACACTGAGAGACAGAGGCAGAAACACCGAGAGGCAGAAACACTGAGAGACAGAAACACTGAGAGGCAGAAACACCGAGAGGCAGAAACACTGAGAGACAGAGGCAGAAACACCGAGAGGCAGAAACACCGAGAGACAGAAACACTGAGAGACAGAAACACTGAGAGACAGAGGCAGAAACACCGAGA
Source organism: Abramis brama (assembly GCF_963993115.1). Classification (NCBI taxonomy): domain Eukaryota; kingdom Metazoa; phylum Chordata; class Actinopteri; order Cypriniformes; family Leuciscidae; genus Abramis; species Abramis brama. The sequence goes on along the minus strand of NC_139965.1, from coordinate 62,679,592 downwards.
GACAGAAACACTGAGAGACAGAGGCAGAAACACTGAGAGGCAGAAACACTGAGAGGCAGAAACACTGAGAGGCAGAAACACAGAGAGACAGAAACACTGAGAGGCAGAAACACCGAGAGGCAGAAACACTGAGAGACAGAAACACTGAGAGGCAGAAACACCGAGAGGCAGAAACACTGAGAGACAGAGGCAGAAACACTGAGAGGCAGAAACACTGAGAGGCAGAAACACTGAGAGACAGAAACACTGAGAGACAGAAACACTGAGAGACAGAGGCAGAAACACCGAGAGGCAGAAACACTGAGAGACAGAAACACCGAGAGGCAGAAACACTGAGAGACAGAAACACTGAGAGGCAGAAACACAGAGAGACAGAAACACTGAGAGACAGAAACACCGAGAGGCAGAAACACCGAGAGGCAGAAACACTGAGAGACAGAGGCAGAAACACCGAGAGGCAGAAACACCGAGAGGCAGAAACACTGAGAGACAGAGGCAGAAACACCGAGAGACAGAAACACTGAGAGACAGAAACACTGAGAGGCAGAAACACTGAGAGACAGAAACACTGAGAGACAGAAACACTGAGAGGCAGAAACACCGAGAGGCAGAAACACCGAGAGGCAGAGGCAGAAACACCGAGAGGCAGAAACACCGAGAGGCAGAAACACTGAGAGACAGAGGCAGAAACACTGAGAGACAGAAACACTGAGAGACAGAAACACTGAGAGACAGAGGCAGAAACACCGAGAGGCAGAAACACCGAGAGGCAGAAACACTGAGAGACAGAGGCAGAAACACCGAGAGGCAGAAACACCGAGAGGCAGAAACACTGAGAGACAGAGGCAGAAACACTGAGAGACAGAAACACTGAGAGACAGAAACACTGAGAGGCAGAAACACTGAGAGACAGAAACACTGAGAGGCAGAAACACTGAGAGGCAGAAACACTGAGAGACAGAAACACCGAGAGGCAGAAACACCGAGAGGCAGAAACACCGAGAGACAGAAACACCGAGAGGCAGAAACACCGAGAGGCAGAAACACTGAGAGCCAGAAACACTGAGAGACAGAAACACTGAGAGGCAGAAACACTGAGAGACAGAAACACCGAGAGGCAGAAACACCGAGAGGCAGAAACACCGAGAGACAGAAACACTGAGAGACAGAAACACTGAGAGGCAGAAACACCGAGAGGCAGAAACACTGAGAGACAGAAACACTGAGAGACAGAAACACTGAGAGACAGAAACACCGAGAGGCAGAAACACCGAGAGGCAGAAACACTGAGAGACAGAGGCAGAAACACTGAGAGGCAGAAACACTGAGAGGCAGAAACACTGAGAGACAGAAACACTGAGAGACAGAAACACTGAGAGACAGAGGCAGAAACACCGAGAGGCAGAAACACTGAGAGACAGAAACACTGAGAGGCAGAAACACAGAGAGACAGAAACACTGAGAGACAGAAACACCGAGAGGCAGAAACACTGAGAGGCAGAAACACTGAGAGGCAGAAACACTGAGAGACAGAAACACTGAGAGACAGAAACACTGAGAGACAGAAACACTGAGAGACAGAGGCAGAAACACCGAGAGGCAGAAACACTGAGAGACAGAAACACCGAGAGGCAGAAACACTGAGAGACAGAGGCAGAAACACTGAGAGACAGAAACACTGAGAGACAGAAACACTGAGAGACAGAAACACAGAGAGGCAGAAACACTGAGAGACAGAAACACCGAGAGGCAGAAACACTGAGAGACAGAAACACTGAGAGACAGAAACACTGAGAGACAGAAACACTGAGAGACAGAAACACAGAGAGGCAGAAACACTGAGAGGCAGAAACACCGAGAGGCAGAAACACTGAGAGACAGAAACACTGAGAGACAGAAACACTGAGAGACAGAAACACTGAGAGACAGAAACACAGAGAGGCAGAAACACTGAGAGGCAGAAACACCGAGAGGCAGAAACACTGAGAGACAGAAACACTGAGAGACAGAAACACTGAGAGACAGAGGCAGAAACACTGAGAGGCAGAAACACCGAGAGGCAGAAACACTGAGAGACAGAAACACTGAGAGACAGAAACACTGAGAGACAGAAACACTGAGAGACAGAGGCAGAAACACCGAGAGGCAGAAACACTGAGAGACAGAAACACTGAGAGGCAGAAACACTGAGAGACAGAAACACTGAGAGACAGAAACACTGAGAGGCAGAAACACTGAGAGACAGAAACACAGAGAGGCAGAAACACTGAGAGACAGAAACACCGAGAGGCAGAAACACCGAGAGGCAGAAACACCGAGAGACAGAAACACTGAGAGACAGAAACACTGAGAGGCAGAAACACTGAGAGACAGAAACACTGAGAGGCAGAAACACTGAGAGACAGAAACACAGAGAGGCAGAAACACTGAGAGACAGAAACACTGAGACAGAAACACTGAGAGACAGAAACACTGAGACAGAAACACTGAGAGACAGAAACACCGAGAGGCAGAAACACCGAGAGGCAGAAACACCGAGAGACAGAAACACTGAGAGACAGAAACACTGAGAGACAGAAACACCGAGAGGCAGAAACACTGAGAGACAGAAACACCGAGAGGCAGAAACACTGAGAGACAGAAACACCGAGAGACAGAAACACTGAGAGACAGAAACACCGAGAGGCAGAAACACTGAGAGACAGAAACACTGAGAGACAGAAACACTGAGAGACAGAGGCAGAAACACTGAGAGACAGAAACACTGAGAGACAGAAACACTGAGAGACAGAGGCAGAAACACTGAGAGACAGAAACACTGAGAGGCAGAAACACCGAGAGGCAGAAACACCGAGAGGCAGAAACACTGAGAGACAGAAACACTGAGAGACAGAAACACTGAGAGACAGAGGCAGAAACACTGAGAGACAGAAACACTGAGAGACAGAAACACAGAGAGGCAGAAACACTGAGAGACAGAAACACCGAGAGGCAGAAACACCGAGAGGCAGAAACACCGAGAGACAGAAACACCGAGAGACAGAAACACTGAGAGGCAGAAACACCGAGAGGCAGAAACACCGAGAGGCAGAAACACTGAGAGACAGAAACACTGAGAGACAGAAACACCGAGAGGCAGAAACACTGAGAGGCAGAAACACTGAGAGACAGAAACACTGAGAGACAGAGGCAGAAACACTGAGAGACAGAAACACTGAGAGACAGAAACACTGAGAGACAGAAACACTGAGAGACAGAGGCAGAAACACTGAGAGACAGAAACACCGAGAGACAGAAACACCGAGAGGCAGAAACACCGAGAGGCAGAAACATTGAGAGACAGAAACACTGAGAGACAGAAACACTGAGAGGCAGAAACACTGAGAGACAGAGGCAGAAACACTGAGAGACAGAAACACTGAGAGACAGAGGCAGAAACACTGAGAGGCAGAAACACCGAGAGGCAGAAACACTGAGAGACAGAAACACTGAGAGACAGAGGCAGAAACACTGAGAGACAGAAACACTGAGAGACAGAAACACTGAGAGGCAGAAACACCGAGAGGCAGAAACACTGAGAGACAGAAACACTGAGAGACAGAGGCAGAAACACTGAGAGGCAGAAACACCGAGAGGCAGAAACACTGAGAGACAGAAACACTGAGAGACAGAAACACTGAGAGACAGAAACACTGAGAGACAGAGGCAGAAACACCGAGAGGCAGAAACACTGAGAGACAGAAACACTGAGAGACAGAAACACTGAGAGACAGAGGCAGAAACACTGAGAGACAGAAACACTGAGAGACAGAAACACTGAGAGGCAGAAACACCGAGAGGCAGAAACACTGAGAGACAGAAACACTGAGAGACAGAGGCAGAAACACTGAGAGGCAGAAACACTGAGAGGCAGAAACACTGAGAGACAGAAACACTGAGAGACAGAAACACTGAGAGACAGAAACACTGAGAGACAGAAACACTGAGAGACAGAAACACTGAGAGACAGAAACACTGAGAGACAGAAACACTGAGAGACAGAAACACTGAGAGACAGAAACACTGAGAGGCAGAAACACTGAGAGACAGAAACACTGAGAGACAGAAACACTGAGAGACAGAAACACTGAGAGACAGAGGCAGAAACACTGAGAGGCAGAAACACTGAGAGACAGAAACACTGAGAGACAGAAACACTGAGAGACAGAAACACTGAGAGACAGAAACACTGAGAGACAGAAACACTGAGAGACAGAAACACTGAGAGACAGAAACACAGAGAGACAGAAACACTGAGAGACAGAGACAGAAACACTGAGAGACAGAAACACTGAGAGACAGAAACACTGAGAGACAGAAACACAGAGAGACAGAAACACTGAGAGACAGAAACACTGAGAGACAGAAACACTGAGAGACAGAAACACTGAGAGACAGAAACACAGAGAGACAGAAACACTGAGAGACAGAAACACTGAGAGACAGAGACAGAAACACTGAGAGACAGAAACACTGAGAGACAGAAACACTGAGAGACAGAAACACTGAGAGACAGAAACACTGAGAGACAGAAACACTGAGAGGCAGAAACACTGAGAGACAGAAACACTGAGAGACAGAAACACTGAGAGACAGAGGCAGAAACACTGAGAGACAGAAACACTGAGAGACAGAAACACTGAGAGGCAGAAACACTGAGAGACAGAAACACTGAGAGGCAGAAACACAGAGAGGCAGAAACACCGAGAGACAGAAACACTGAGAGGCAGAAACACTGAGAGACAGAAACACTGAGAGACAGAAACACTGAGAGGCAGAAACACTGAGAGACAGAAACACTGAGAGGCAGAAACACAGAGAGGCAGAAACACCGAGAGACAGAAACACTGAGAGGCAGAAACACTGAGAGGCAGAAACACTGAGAGGCAGAAACACTGAGAGACAGAAACACTGAGAGGCAGAAACACTGAGAGACAGAAACACTGAGAGACAGAAACACTGAGAGGCAGAAACACTGAGAGGCAGAAACACCGAGAGACAGAAACACTGAGAGGCAGAAACACTGAGAGGCAGAAACACTGAGAGACAGAAACACTGAGAGGCAGAAACACTGAGAGACAGAAACACTGAGAGGCAGAAACACTGAGAGACAGAAACACTGAGAGGCAGAAACACCGAGAGACAGAAACACTGAGAGGCAGAAACACTGAGAGGCAGAAACACTGAGAGACAGAAACACTGAGAGACAGAAACACTGAGAGGCAGAAACACTGAGAGGCAGAAACACTGAGAGACAGAAACACTGAGAGGCAGAAACACTGAGAGGCAGAAACACTGAGAGACAGAAACACTGAGAGACAGAAACACTGAGAGACAGAAACACTGAGAGGCAGAAACACAGAGAGGCAGAAACACTGAGAGACAGAAACACTGAGAGGCAGAAACACTGAGAGACAGAAACACTGAGAGGCAGAAACACAGAGAGGCAGAAACACCGAGAGACAGAAACACTGAGAGGCAGAAACACTGAGAGACAGAAACACTGAGAGACAGAGGCAGAAACACTGAGAGACAGAAACACTGAGAGGCAGAAACACAGAGAGGCAGAAACACCGAGAGACAGAAACACTGAGAGGCAGAAACACTGAGAGGCAGAAACACTGAGAGACAGAAACACTGAGAGGCAGAAACACTGAGAGACAGAAACACTGAGAGACAGAAACACTGAGAGGCAGAAACACTGAGAGACAGAAACACTGAGAGGCAGAAACACTGAGAGACAGAAACACTGAGAGACAGAAACACTGAGAGGCAGAAACACAGAGAGGCAGAAACACCGAGAGACAGAAACACTGAGAGGCAGAAACACTGAGAGACAGAAACACTGAGAGACAGAGGCAGAAACACTGAGAGACAGAAACACTGAGAGGCAGAAACACAGAGAGGCAGAAACACCGAGAGACAGAAACACTGAGAGGCAGAAACACTGAGAGGCAGAAACACTGAGAGACAGAAACACTGAGAGGCAGAAACACTGAGAGACAGAAACACTGAGAGACAGAAACACTGAGAGGCAGAAACACTGAGAGACAGAAACACTGAGAGGCAGAAACACTGAGAGGCAGAAACACTGAGAGACAGAAACACTGAGAGACAGAAACACTGAGAGGCAGAAACACTGAGAGACAGAAACACCGAGAGGCAGAAACACCGAGAGACAGAAACACCGAGAGACAGAAACACCGAGAGACAGAAACACCGAGAGGCAGAAACACCGAGAGGCAGAAACACCGAGAGACAGAAACACCGAGAGGCAGAAACACCGAGAGGCAGAAACACTGAGAGACATTGTTTATTAAAACATTTATTGAAATTAAAATTTGAAATTCAATATATATATATTTTTTTTAAATGTTGAAAGCAGTGGTGGCGGATCCTTTTGGATCCTGTTCCAGAAAATGTCAGATTTGGAATTTTGGCGTTCTGGCACTTGTGTTTAAACAATCCAGCATTAACATAGCGACAGTGTGTGCAGGTTAGATACAGAGCAAGTTAGAGGGAGACAGAGACGATACAGAGCGTGCAGGTGTGAGACAGAGCGAGACAGAGGCGAGTTAGAGCCAAGTTAGAGCAAGACAGAGGTGAGACAGAGGTGAGACAGAGCGAGACAGACAGAACGAGACAGACAGAACGAGACAGAGTGAGACAGACAGAACGAGACAGAGTGAGACAGAGCGAGACAGAGGCGAGTTAGAGCCAAGTTAGAGCAAGACAGAGGTGAGACAGAGCGAGACAGAGCGAGGCCGAGTGAGACAGAACGAGACAGAGTGAGACAGAGCGAGACAGAGGCGAGTTAGAGCCAAGTTAGAGCAAGACAGAGGCGAGACAGAGCGAGACAGAGCGAGACAGAGCGAGGTCGAGTGAGACAGAGCGAGACAGAGCGAGACAGAGCGAGATAGAGCGAGACAGAGCGAGGCCGAGTGAGACAGAGCGAGACAGAGCGAGACAGAGGCGAGTTAGAGCCAAGTTAGAGCAAGACAGAGGCGAGACAGAGCGAGGCCGAGTGAGACAGAGCGAGACAGAGCGAGACAGACAGAGCAATACAGACAGAACGAGACAGAGCGAGACAGAGCGAGACAGACAGAGCAATACAGACAGAACGAGACAGAGTGAGACAGAGCGAGACAGAGGCGAGTTAGAGCCAAGTTAGAGCAAGACAGAGGTGAGACAGAGGTGAGACAGAGCGAGACAGACAGAACGAGACAGAGTGAGACAGACAGAACGAGACAGAGTGAGACAGAGCGAGACAGAGCGAGACAGAGGCGAGTTAGAGCCAAGTTAGAGCAAGACAGAGGTGAGACAGAGCGAGACAGTCAGAACGAGACAGAGCGAGGCCGAGTGAGACAGAGCGAGACAGAGCGAGACAGAGCGAGACAGAGCGAGACAGACAAAGCAATACAGACAGAACGAGACAGAGTGAGACAGAGGCGAGTTAGAGCCAAGTTAGAGCAAGACAGAGGTGAGACAGAGCGAGACAGACAGAACGAGACAGAGCGAGACAGACAGAACGAGACAGAGTGAGACAGAGCGAGACAGAGCGAGGCCAAGCGAGACAGAGCGAGATGATTACTGATGTTTAGTGTGTTTAATCCAGTGCGGCATCGGAGGAAAAACATATGACATCATCAAATCAATGTACACAAACAACAAATTTGCAGTTAAAATTGGTAACAAACACACAGAATTCCTCCCTCAGAGTCGTGGAGTGAGACAGGGCTGCAGCTTAAGTCCCACGCTGTTCAATATCTACATAAATGAGCTAGCGAGGGCTCTGGATCAGTCTGCAGCACCTGGCCTTACTCTACTGGACACTGAAGTCAAGTGCCTTCTAGTGTTGTTTTTGGCAGCCTGTTTTAATTTTAGTTTTAGTCTAGTCTTTGTGTCAAGCTGTCCTTTTAGTTTTTATTAGTTTTAGTCACGTTCATACTCTTCTTAGTCTAGTCAAGTTTTAGTCGACGAAAACTGATGACATTTTAGTCTAGTTTTAGTCAACGAAAACTGATGACATTTTAGTCTAGTTTTAGTCAATGAAAATTGTATTTTAGTCTCTTTTTAGTAATTCAATTCTATTTAACCCAGTCAATATAGAATTTCAAACAAGGTTATCTTATTATATTTAGTCTATATTTAGGGCTGTGACGGTGGCAGTTTTTTTTTTTTTTTTTTACCACCGCGGTAATGGACCAACTACCGGCGGTGGTTGGGGGGTTATTTAAAAAAAAAAAAAAAAAAAAAACTCGTTTTATATTTCCACACAAAAACGTGTGATACTCTGCGCTCTGAGAGGGATGTGGGACATGAGCAGGAAAGAGACCATCGATCTCTTTATAATATCTTCGTGTTTTCTACTTGATGTAAATTGGTCTGAAGAGCGAATTTTATCCTCCACAAGGGCGAGATATTTAGGCTGTGTTTGAGATTGCGCTGCCAGAGAAAGTGAAACTAAAAATCACCCGCGCGTGTGAAACGCGCTTTACAACTAAACTTGACGCCCTATGTCTAATATATAACAAGCACAAACTGTGTTAAAAAGAATTTGACATGCAAGTACAAATGTAGGCTCTCTGTCCTACAGCGTTTTTCTACTTTACCACAGTAAAGAATACGAATGTAATAGGTCTAATTAAAAGCGAACCAATGAAGAAACGTTTATAATCCCTTTAGAAAATGGGTGAGACGTGAGTGAAGATTTGGGAAAAGAAACAAGAGATTCCATGCAGGGATGAGTCACGATTTTTGGATATTCGATTAGTTTATTTAATTATAAAATATCGAATAGGTTGTGCGATTATTCTCTAAAATAAAATCTCCATGTTCTGGTGCTGATGCGGTGACGCGTTCATGTAACCGGAGGGTGACGCTGCCAATAACATACAGCTGTCACAAAGAACCGGCAAAAGTAATGATTATGAATGTGTCAAATATATCAATGAGACATTTTAATAGAATAACTAATGGAGTAATATTATTAAATTCGCTGATAATCGGGTGACCAGATCGCAAACCAGAATTTAAAGCCGACAAAGCTATGGGTTCACGCACAACTCTCTCATTCGTCGTGACATTTCGTCTCGTCTCGTTTTGGTCAACGAAGATGAAGAGACATTTTAGCATAGTTTTTATTTTGTAAACCACATTTAGTCTCGTTTTTATTCGTCAACGATATTGCATTATACATGTATTTTAGTCATCGTCACATGACCAGCATTTACGTCTCGTCTCGTTTTCGTCAGGTGATAACGGTTCGTTGACGACAATATTTTGTCATAATTTTCGTTGACGAAAGCAACACTAGTGCCTTCTGTTTGCTGATGATCTGGTGCTGCTGTCTCCCACTAGAGAGGCTCTACAGCAGCATCTAGACCTCCTGCACAACTTCTGTCAGTCATGGGCCCTGGCAGTTAACCCCAAAAAGACAAAAATAATGATTTTCCGAAAAAGACCCAGCCGCCAAGACCAACATCATAGTTTTACATTGGACAGCATGCTCCTCGAACACGCGCAGGACTACACTTACCTTGGCATAAATATTAGCAACACAGGAAATTTTAAAAAAGCTGTTAACGACTTGAGAGACAAGTCACGGAGAGCTTTTTACGCTATTAAGAGAAATATCCAAATTGACATCCCAAACAGAATCTGGCTAAAAATAATCAAAACAGTAATCGAGCCCATCGCGCTGTACGGGTGTGAAGTCTGGGGTCCACTCACAGACCAAGAGTTCACTAAATGGGACAAACACCCAATAGAGACTCTGCAGACCGAGCTGTGCAAAATCTTGCTACGAGTTCAGCGCAAAACCCCAAATAATGCCTGTAGAGCAGAATTAGGATTATACCCCCTTGTGATAACCATTCAAAAAAGAGCCATTAAATTCCATGCCCACTTAAAAAATAGCGATGAACAGACCCTCCATCACAAAGCCCTGACCCACCAAGAGCTGAAGCCAGAGAGAAACGCCCTCGGCCGATTGGTCTTAGAGCTGAAGTCACAAACTGACAATAAAAACATAGCCAGACCAAAGCAAATCATTAAAACACAAAAAGAAAAATACCTCAAACATTGGACAGACGCAACAGACAAACAGAGTAAATTGGAATGCTATTTGGCCCTAAACAGAAGATATGAATTGGCAGGATACCTGAGTGAAGTGAGCGACCCTAAACTGAGGAAAGTCCTGAGCATGTATAGACTCAGTGAACACAGTCTGAGCATAGAGACGGGCAGATACAGACAGAGCTGGCTGCTGAAGGAGGAGCGACTGTGCCCTCACTGCTCAGAGAATCAAATGGAAACAGAGCTACACTTTTTGACTTCCTGCCCCAATTATACAGACATTAGGGACTCTTTCTATCCCCTTTTCACAACCCACCAGAAAGACTTCCATCAGAAGTCAAATATGGACAAACTCCCACTCCTGCTTGGAGAAAGCCCAGCGAGCTCAACCCTGGCTGCCCGGTACGTGAGGTCCTGTCACGACAAAAGAGCCTCCAGCAGGACAGAGCTACCAACTGTATAAATATTAGAAGATTAGACATTTTTATTGCTATGTTTATTTTCATGTAATTTCTATTTTCTTTTTATTATTATTTATTTTTATTTTATAGTGTTATGAATGCTTTGGCAATGTAAAGATTTCTTTCACCATGCCAATAAAGCTATTTGAATCTTGAATCTTGACAGAGAGAGCGAGAGAGAGACAGACAGAGAGAGACAGAGAGAGACAGAGCGTGCAGGTGAGAGACAGAGCGAGCAGGTGAGAGACAGAGAGAGACAGAGCCGAGACAGAGCGAGCAGGTGAGAGACAGAGAGAGACAGAGCCGAGACAGAGCGAGCAGGTGAGAGACAGAGCGAGACAGAGCCGAGACAGAGCGAGACAGAGCAAGACAGAGCGAGCAGGTGAGAGACAGAGCGAGACAGAGCCGAGACAGAGCGAGCAGGTGAGAGACAGAGCGAGACAGAGCGAAACACAGGGATGCAGGTGAGAGACAGAGCGAGACAGAACGAAACACAGGGATGCAGGTGAGAGACAGAGCGAGACAGAGTGAGACAGAGAGAGACAGAGCCGAGACAGAGCGAGACAGAACGAAACACAGGGATGCAGGTGAGAGACAGAGCGAGACAGAGAGAGACAGATCAAGACAGAGCCGAGACAGAGCGTGCAGATGAGAGACAGAGCGAGACAGAGCCGAGACAGAGCGTGCAGATGAGAGACAGAACGAAACACAGGGATGCAGGTGAGAGACAGAGCGAGACAGAACGAAACACATGGATGCAGGTGAGAGACAGAGCGAGACAGAGCGAGACAGAGCGAGCAGGTGAGAGACAGAGTGTGCAGGTGAAAGACAGAGCGAGACAGAACGAAACACAGGGATGCAGGTGAGAAACAGAGCGAGACAGAGCGAGACAGAGCGAGCAGGTGAGAGACAGAGCGAGACAGAGCGAGACAGAACGAAACACAGGGATGCAGGTGAGAGACAGAGCGAGACAGAACGAAACACAGGGATGCAGGTGAGAAACAGAGCGAGACAGAGCGAGACAGAGTGAGCAGGTGAGAGACAGAGCGAGACAGAGCGAGACAGAGCGAGACAGAACGAAACACAGGGATGCAGGTGAGAGACAGAGCGAGACAGAACGAAACACAGGGATGCAGGTGAGAAACAGAGCGAGACAGAGTGAGCAGGTGAGAGACAGAGCGAGACAGAGCGAGACAGAGTGAGCAGGTGAGAGACAGAGCGAGACAGAGCGAGACAGAGTGAGACAGAACGAAACACAGGGATGCAGGTGAGAGACAGAGCGAGACAGAACGAAACACAGGGATGCAGGTGAGAAACAGAGCGAGACAGAGCAAGACAGAGCGAGCAGGTGAGAGACAGAGCGAGACAGAGCCGAGACAGAGCGAGCAGGTGAGAGACAGAGCGAGACAGAGCGAAACACAGGGATGCAGGTGAGAGACAGAGCGAGACAGAACGAAACACAGGGATGCAGGTGAGAGACAGAGCGAGACAGAGTGAGACAGAGAGAGACAGAGCCGAGACAGAGCGAGACAGAACGAAACACAGGGATGCAGGTGAGAGACAGAGCGAGACAGAGAGAGACAGAGCGAGACAGAGCCGAGACAGAGCGTGCAGATGAGAGACAGAGCGAGACAGAGCCGAGACAGAGCGTGCAGATGAGAGACAGAACGAAACACAGGGATGCAGGTGAGAGACAGAGCGAGACAGAACGAAACACATGGATGCAGGTGAGAGACAGAGCGAGACAGAGCGAGACAGAGCGAGCAGGTGAGAGACAGAGTGTGCAGGTGAAAGACAGAGCGAGACAGAACGAAACACAGGAATGCAGGTGAGAAACAGAGCGAGACAGAGCGAGACAGAGCGAGCAGGTGAGAGACAGAGCGAGACAGAACGAAACACAGGGATGCAGGTGAGAGACAGAGCGAGACAGAACGAAACACAGGGATGCAGGTGAGAAACAGAGCGAGACAGAGCGAGACAGAGTGAGCAGGTGAGAGACAGAGCGAGACAGAGCGAGACAGAGCGAGACAGAACGAAACACAGGGATGCAGGTGAGAGACAGAGCGAGACAGAACAAAACACAGGGATGCAGGTGAGAAACAGAGCGAGACAGAGCGAGACAGAGTGAGCAGGTGAGAGACAGAGCGAGACAGAGCGAGACAGAGTGAGCAGGTGAGAGACAGAGCGAGACAGAGCGAGACAGAGTGAGACAGAACGAAACACAGGGATGCAGGTGAGAGACAGAGCGAGACAGAGCGTGCAGGTGAGAGACAGCTTATTTTTCAACCCTATTAGAAGAAAATAAAGAAAACCCTAGGTATTTATTTGAATCAGTGGCTAAACTAACGAAAAAGAAAGCTTCAAGCCCAGAAGTTTCCAAGCAGCACAGCAGTAATGACTTTATGAACTTTTTCACTTATAAGATTGATAATATCAGGGAGAAAATTATAACTATAAAACCGTCTACTACAGTATCGCATCAGGCAGTGCATTGTAGTCTCCCTAAGGAAAAATTCGATTAATTCATTGCTATAGAAGATGAAGAATTCGTTAAACTCGTTAAATCATCTAAATCGACAACATGTATATGTTAGACCCTATACCGACTAAGCTACTGAAAGAGATGCTTCCAGAGGTCATAGATCCTCTTCTTAATATCATTAATTCATCTTTGTCATTATGATACGTACCAAAAACTTTTAAGCTGGCTATGATTAAACCGCTTGTTAAAAAAACGCAACTTGATCGTACAGAATTAATCAATTACAGGCCGATCTCGAATCTGCCTTTTCTGTCAAAGACACTAGAAAAGGCGGTAGAATACTGTCAAACACTTGATGGCTGCTCTGTCAAGTCTTCGTCGTCGGTTAGGAACCTGGGTGTGCTCTTTGATACCAATCTTTCACTGAAAGTCACGTGTCTAGTATCTGTAAAACCGCATTCTTCCATCTTAAAAATATATCTAAATTACACCATATGCTCTCATTGACAAATTAGTTCATGCGTTCATGACCTCAAGGCTAGATTATTGTAATGCTCTACTGGGTGGTTGCCCTGCACGCTTAATAAACAAACTACAGCTGGTCCAAAACGCAGCAGCTCGAGTTCTTACCAGAACCAGGAAGTATGACCATATTAGCCCAGTTTTGTCAACACTGCACTGGCTCCCTATTAAACATTGTATAAATTTTAAAATATTGCTGATTACTTACAAAGCACTAAATGGTTTAGCTCCGCAGTGCTTGAGCGAGCTCTTAACACATTATAGTCCTTCACGTCTATTGCGATCTCAAAATTCCGGCCAGTTGATAATACCTAGAATATCAAAATCGACTGCTGGCGGTAGATCCTTTTCCTATTTAGCACCAAAACTTTGGAACAGTCTTCCTAACATTGTCCGGGAAGCAGACACACTCTGTCAGTTCAAAGCTAGACTAAAGACACATCTCTTTGACCTTGCATTCACATAACACACTATAGACTTCTATAATTCAATGTTAGGCTGCATAGATTAGGTCAGCCGGAACCGGGAACACTTCCCATAAATCCTGATGTACTCGTTACATCATAAGAAGAATGGTTTCTAAGCTAATATTAGTCTCTCTGTTTATCCCGAGGTTTACCGCAGTCCGCCAGATCCAGGCCGTATCCAGATCTGATGAAGGACCTGCGCCTGGACTCGATGACAGCGCAGTCCTGAAATGTCAACTAGGCTCTTCCCTGTGAAGGCCTCCCTCCCCCTCTCTTTACCTCTCTACAGATAAAGCGTTGTCAGGATAATTCCGGTTCGTGTGGCTACATGGAAGCGATAAAAATTCTGTATTATTAATTTTAAGGCCAAAGTAGTTTGTTGAGGGCTGGTTTGTAGGGAAGGACTACACGCCTGCGCACATATATTGAAACGCACATACCTATAGACTGAACTCGTAATACACATGTGCGCCATCGGCGTTCTCACTGGTTCGCATTTTTGAAGTTTGCGCAGAAAGAACTGAAGAGTTTTCTGTTAGAACGGTGTCGTGTTAGCGGCCCCTAAATTAATAACTAATGATTGTTGCGACGGAAGTGAATCAAACAAACTAACATTAGCTGGACAATAACTTTATTCTAGAGCTGCTATAAAGCCAAAACACTTTACTTTAATTAAGTTGGCTTGAGAGAGCCAACATATTGAAATCCTATTTAAACTTATTATTATTAAGTTGGCTTGAGAGAGCCAACATATTGAAATCCTATTTAAACTTATTATTATTAAGTTGGCTTGAGAGAGCCAACATATTGAAATCCTATTTAAACTTATTATTATTATTATTATTCTTCTGAGACTAAAAATTTCTATATCTAACTCCTCCTAGAGCTTTAACTCCACATACTCCAAACTCGGCTCAGACACTCAAACTGTTCTGACTAAGTGTGCTATCTATTTTCAGACTGATCGGACTTACGGTTTTCCTAAAAATGACGATCAAAACTCGGAAAAACTCCCATTGACTTGCATTGGGGAGTTCTAAAAAATTCAAATCCAGATTCAAACTCACCAACCGACGAAAATTTAAATCTAAACACCTTGAAGACTAAACCAAACTGCCGTTCTATATACTATATGAGCCATTGAGACTCATTTAAATTAATAAACTCATCTATCTACTTCAAACTACTTTAAAAAAAAATTTAATCTATCTATCTATCTATCTATCTATCTATCTATCTATCTATCTATCTATCTATCTATCTATCGATCTCTTTTTAACTAATCTATCTTTCTTTCTAACTTATCCATCTTTCTTTCTTTCTAATTAATCTATCTTTCTCTCTTTCTAACTAATCCATCTTTCTTTCTTTCTTTCTTTCTTTCTAACTAATCTTTCTCTTTCTTTCTTTCTTTCTTTCTTTCTTTCTTTCTTTCTTTCTTTCTTACTAATCTTTTTCTTTCTTTCTAACTAATCTTTCTTTCTTTCTTTCTTTCTTGCTTGCTTGCTTTCTTGCTTTTTTCTTTCTTTCTAACTAATCTTTCTTTTTGAGACTCATTTAAACTAATAAACTCATCTATCTATCTACTTCAAACTACTTTAAAGTTTTTTTATCTATCTATCTATCTATCTATCTATCTATCTATCTATCTATCTATCTCTCTTTTTAACTAATCTATCTTTCTCTCTTCCTAACTAATCCATCTTTCTTTCTTTCTTTCTTTCTTTCTAACTAATCTTTCTTTCTTTCTTTATTTCTTTCTTTCTAACTAGTCTTTCTCTTTCTTTCTTTCTTTCTTTCTTTCTTTCTTTCTTTCTTTCTTTCTTTCTAACTAATCTTTCTTTTTTAGACTCATTTAAACTAATAAACTCATCTATCTATCTACTTCAAACTACTTTAAAGTTTTTAATCTATCTATCTATCTATCTATCTATCTATCTATCTATCTATCTATCTATCTATCTATCTATCTATCTATCTCTCTCTTTTTAACTAATCTATCTTTCTTTCTAACTTATCCATCTTTCTTTCTTTCTAATTAATCTATCTTTCTCTCTTTCTAACTAATCCATCTTTCTTTCTTTCTTTCTTTCTTTCTTTCTTTCTTTCTTTCTTTCTTTCTTTCTTTCTTTCTTTCTTTCTAAGAAATCTAAATCTAAACACCTTGAAGACTAAACCAAACTGCCGTTCTATATACTATATGAGCCATTGAGACTCATTTAAACTAATGAACTCTAAACTCAAAACGTGTGTGTGTGTGTGTGTGTGTGTGTGTGAGAGAGAGAGAGAGAGAGCGTGTGTGTCTATGTGTGTGTGTGTGTGTGTGAACAAAAACTCGTACACACTCATTTAAACTTATAAACTCTTAACTCAAAAACTTGTACACTTATAAACTCTAAACTCATATAAACTCTGAGTGTGTGTGTGTGTGAGAGAGAGTGTGTTTCTATGTGCGTGAGTGTGTGTGTGTGTGTGTGAGTTAATGAGCTTGTCTGTGTGTGTGTGAGTGAGTTAGTGAGTGTGTGTGTGAGAGAGATAGTGTGTGTGTGTGTGAGAGAGAGTGAGAGTCTGTGCGTGCGTGCTTGTGTGTGTGTGTGTATGTCGAAAATTTTAATCTAAACACCTTGAAGACTAAACCAAACTGCCGTTCTATATACTATATGAGCCATTGAGACTCATTTAAACTAATGAACTCTAAACTCAAAACGTGTGAACTCTAAACTCAAAACCTGTGTGTGTGTGTGTGTGTGTGTGAGAGAGAGAGAGAGAGCGTGTGTGTCTATGTGTGAGTGTGTGTGTGTGTGTGTAAACTCAAAAACTCGTACACACTCATTTAAACTTATAAACTTGTAACTCAAAAACTTGTACACTTATAAACTCTAAACTCATATAAACTCTGAGTGTGTGTGTGTGTGAGAGAGAGAGTGTGTGTCTATGTGAGTGTGTGTGTGTGTGTGTGTGTGTTAATGAGCTTGTCTGTGTGTGTGTGTGTGTGAGTGAGTTAGTGAGTGTGTGTGTGAGAGAGATAGTGTGTGTGTGTGAGAGAGAGTGAGAGTCTGTGTGTGCGTGCTTGTGTGTGTGTATGTCGAAAATTTAAATCTAAACACCTTGAAGACTAAACCAAACTGCCGTTCTATATACTATATGAGCCATTGAGACTCATTTAAACTAATGAACTCTACACTCAAAACGTGTGTGTGTGTGTGTGTGTGTGTGTGAGAGAGCGTGTGTGTCTATGTGTGAGTGTGTGTGCATGTGTGAGTGTATGTGCGTAAGTGTGTATGTGTGTGAGAGAGAGTGTGTGTGAGTTAGTGAGTGTGTGTGTGTGAGTTAGTGAGCATGTCTGTGTGTGTGTGGGTGGGTGGGTGTGTGCGTGTGTGAGTGTATGTCCGTGTGAGAGTGTGTGAGAGAGAGAGAGAGAGCGAGAGAGAGAGAGAGAGAGAGAGAGAGAGAGTGTGTGTGTGTGTGTGTGTGTGTGAGAGAGTGTATGTGTCTATGTGTGTGAGTGTGTGTGAGTTAATGAGCGTGTCTGTGTGTGTGTGAGAGCGAGTTAGTGTGTGTGTGTGAGTGTGTGCATTTATGAGTGTATGTGCGTGTGTGTATGTGTGTGAGAGAGAGTGTGTGTGAGTTAGTGTGTGTGTGTGTGTGTGTGTGTGTATGTGAGTGAGTTAGTGAGCATGTCTGTGTGCATGTGTGAGTGTATGTCCGTGTGTGTGTGTGTGAGTGAGTGAGTGTGTGCATGAGTGTGGGTGTATGTGCATAAGTGTGTGTGTGTGCGTGTGTGAGAGAGAGAGTTAGTGAGCGTGTCTGTGTGTAAAATTTAAACTAACAAACTCATCTATCGATCTACTTCAAACTAATTTAAACTTTAAACTACTTTAAACTTCAAACTACTTTAAACTTCAAAAACTACTTTACACTTCTTTAAACTTCAAACTAATTTAAACTTTAGACTAATTTAAACTTCAAACTAATTTAAACTTTAAACTACTTTAAACTTCAAACTTCTTCAAACTTTCTGGTCCGGCTTTCTCAAGGCAACTTAAAGTTTGTCTCGACGAACTTTTTAATCTAGTTTCCTATTATCACTGTAAAGCTGCTTTGGAACAATCTACATTGATAAAAGCGCTATATAAATGAAGATGACTTGACAGAGCATACAGGTGAGAGAGAGCGACACAGAGTGAGACAGAGAGAGACAGAGCATGCAGGTGAGAGATAGAGCGAGACAGAGCGAGACAGAGTGAGAGACAGAGCGAGAAAGAGCGAGACAGAGCGAGACAGAGTGAGACAGAGTGAGACAGAGCGTACAGGTGAGAGACAGAGCAAGACTGAGCGAGACAGAGCGAGACAGAGTGAGAGACAGAGCGAGAAAGAGCGAGAAAGAGCAAGACTGAGTGAGACAGAGCGAGACAGAGCGTACAGGTGAGAGGCAGAGCGAAACAGAGCGAGACAGAGCCAGACAGAGTGAGAGACAGAGCGAGACAGAGCGAGACAGAGTGAGACAGAGTGAGACAAAGTGAGAGACAGAGCGAGAAAGAGCGAGACTGAGCGAGACAGAACGTACAGGTGAGAGACAGCAAGACAGAGCGAGACAGAGTGAGAGACAGAGCGAGAAAGAGCGAGACTGAGCGAGACAGAACGTACAGGTGAGAGGCAGAGCGAAACAGAGCGAGACAGAGCCAGACAGAGTGAGAGACAGAGCGAGACAGAGCGAGACAGAGTGAGACAGAGTGAGACAAAGTGAGAGACAGAGCGAGAAAGAGCGAGACTGAGCGAGACAGAACGTACAGGTGAGAGACAGCAAGACAGAGCGAGACAGAGTGAGAGACAGAGCGAGAAAGAGCGAGACTGAGCGAGACAGAACGTACAGGTGAGAGGCAGAGCGAAACAGAGCGAGACAGAGTGAGACAGAGTGAGAGACAGAGCGAGACAGAGTGAGACAGAGTGAGAGACAGAGCGAGAAAGAGCGAGACTGAGCGAGACTGAGTGAGACAGAACGTACAGGTGAGAGACAGAGTGAGACAGAGTGAGAGACAGAGCGAGAAAGAGCGAGAAAGAGCAAGACTGAGCGAGACAGAGCGAGACAGAGTGAGACAGAACGTACAGGTGAGAGACAGAGCAAGACTGAGCGAGACAGAGTGAGACAGAACGTACAGGTGAGAGGCAGAGCGAAACAGAGCGAGACAGAGTGAGACAGAGTGAGAGACAGAGCGAGACAGAGTGAGACAGAGTGAGAGACAGAGCGAGAAAGAGCGAGACTGAGCGAGACTGAGTGAGACAGAACGTACAGGTGAGAGACAGAGTGAGAGACAGAGCGAGAAAGAGCGAGAAAGAGCAAGACTGAGCGAGACAGAGCGAGACAGAGTGAGACAGAACGTACAGGTGAGAGACAGAGCAAGACTGAGCGAGACAGAGCGAGACAGAACGTACAAGTGAGAGACAGAGTAAGACTGAGCGAGACAGAGTGAGAGACAGAGCGAGAAAGAGCGAGAAAGAGCAAGACTGAGCGAGACAGAGCGAGACAGAGTGAGACAGAGCGTACAGGTGAGAGGCAGAGCGAAACAGAGCGAGACAGAGTGAGACAGAGCGAGACAGAGTGAGAGACAGAGCGAGAAAGAGCGAGAAAGAGCAAGACTGAGCGAGACAGAGCGAGAAAGAGCGAGACAGAACGTACAGGTGAGAGACAGAGCAAGACTGAGCGAGACAGAGTGAGAGTCAGAGCGAGCAGGTGAGAGAGCGAGACAGAGCGAGACAGAGCCGAGACAGAGCGT
Source organism: Abramis brama (assembly GCF_963993115.1). NCBI lineage: Eukaryota > Metazoa > Chordata > Actinopteri > Cypriniformes > Leuciscidae > Abramis > Abramis brama. The sequence continues at coordinate 62,659,770 of NC_139965.1, read as the reverse complement.
GCAGGTGAGAGACAGAGCGAAACAGAGCGAGACAGAGTGAGACAGAGCCGAGACAGAGCATGCAGATGAGAGACAGAGCGAGACAAAGTGAGAGACAGAGCGAGAAAGAGCGAGACTGAGCGAGACAGAGCGTACAGGTGAGAGACAGAGCAAGACAGAGCGAGACAGAGCGAGAAAGAGCGAGAAAGAGCGAGAAAGAGCAAGACTGAGCGAGACAGAGCGAGACAGAGCGAGCAGGTGAGAGACAGAGCGAGACAGAGTGAGACAGAGCTGAGACAGAGCGTGCAGGTGAGAGACAGAATGAGACAGAGCCGAGACAGAGTGAGACAGAGCGAGACAGAGTGAGACAGAGCGAGACAGAGCCGAGACAGAGCCGAGACAGAGCGAGACAGAGCGTACAGGTGAGAGGCAGAGCGAAACAGAGCGAAACAGAGCGAGACAGAGCCGAGACAGAGCATGCAGATGAGAGACAGAGCGAGACAAAGTGAGAGACAGAGCGAGAAAGAGCAAAACTGAGCGAGACAGAGCGTACAGGTGATAGACAAAGCAAGACAGAGCGAGACAGAGTGAGAGACAGAGCGAGAAAGAGCAAGACTGAGCGAGACAGAGCGAGACAGAGCGAGCAGGTGAGAGACAGAGCGAGACAGAGCGAGACAGAACGAGCAGGTGAGAGACAGAGCGAGACAGAGCGAGACAGAGCGTGCAGGTGAGAGACAGAATGAGACAGAGCCGAGACAGAGTGAGACAGAGCGAGACAGAGCGAGACAGAGCGAGACAGAGCGAGACAGAGCCGAGATAGAGCGAGACAGAGCGTACAGGTGAGAGGCAGAGCGAAACAGAGCGAGACAGAGCAAGACAGAGCTGAGACAGAGCGAAACACGGGGATGCAGGTGAGAGACAGAGCGAGACAGAGTGAGACAGAGCGACACAGAGTGAGACAGAGAGAGACAGCGCGAGACAGAGTGAGACAGAGCGTACAGGTGAGAGACAGAGCGAGACAGAGCGACACAGAGTGAGACAGAGTGAGACAGAGTGAGACAGAGCAACACAGAGTGAGACAGAGAGAGACAGAGTGAGACAGAGCGAGACAGAGTGAGACAGAGTGAGACAGAGCAACACAGAGTGAGACAGAGTGAGACAGAGAGAGACAGAGCAACACAGAGTGAGACAGAGTGAAGACAGAGTGTGACAGAGTGAGACAGAGCGAGACAGAGTGAGACAGAGCAACACAGAGTGAGACAGAGAGAGACAGAGTGAGACAGAGCGAGACAGAGTGAGACAGAGCATACAGGTGAGAGGCAGAGCGAAACAGAGCGAAACAGAGCGAGACAGAGCCGAGACAGAGCATGCAGATGAGAGACAGAGCGAGACAAAGTGAGAGACAGAGCGAGAAAGAGCGAGACTGAGCGTACAGGTGATAGACAGAGCAAGACAGAGCGAGACAGAGTGAGAGACAGAGCGAGAAAGAGCGAGAAAGAGCAAGACAGAGCGAGACAGAGCGAGACAGAGCGAGACAGAGGGAGCAGGTGAGAGACAGAGCGAGACAGAGCGAGACAGAGCCGAGACAGAGCGTGCAGGTGAGAGACAGAATGAGACAGAGCCGAGACAGAGTGAGACAGAGCGAGACAGAGTGAGACAGAGCCGAGACAGAGCGAGACAGAGCGTACAGGTGAAAGGCAGAGCGAAACGGAGCGAGACAGAGCAAGACAGAGCCGAGACAGAGCGAAACACGGGGATGCAGGTGAGAGACAGAGCGAGACAGAGTGACACAGAGCGACACAGAGTGAGACAGAGAGAGACAGAGCGTACAGGTGAGAGACAGAGCGAGACAGAGCGACACAGAGTGAGACAGAGTGTGACAGAGTGAGACAGAGCGAGACAGAGTGAGACAGAGCAACACAGAGTGAGACAGAGAGAGACAGAGAGTGACAGAGTGAGACAGAGCGAGACAGAGTGAGACAGAGTGAGAGACAGAGTGAGACAGAGAGAGACAGAGTGTGACAGAGTGAGACAGAGCGAGACAGAGCGAGACAGAGCAACACAGAGTGAGACAGAGTGAGACAGAGAGAGACAGAGAGAGACAGAGCGAGAGACAGAGTGAGAAAGAGATCTCTCTCATCAAGACAATATCAGCAAAGATCAGCTGGAGCCTCAACAAATTGCATTAGGACAGTTTAATTCAAAGGGGTGAGACATGCAAGTATCAAAGTTAGTCTCATTATTTGATACATAAAGTATCCGTACCCCTTTTAAAGAAGGGCGTGTTAGAACTGATGGTTTGCTGAAGGCTGTTGATCTGCTGAATTTCAAACAATGTTTGTATGTTAATTTAAGTGTTTAGTCTAGTTAATAAAGTCTTGTTCATATCACACGTAAAGTTGTCCATTTCTCAAGCTCATACTGGAGTCCCTAATCATGTATATTTTGACTATAGGCTCTGAATAGTACTGTACAGTAAGAAAGACATTTCCCATACCCCGGAAATGTACATTTCTTAGAATTTACACATTTACACATTTAGCAGATGCTTTTGTCCAAAGTGACTTACAAATTAGGACTAAATTAAGCGAGTCATCGTGAAGAGGCAAAAAACAATGCAAGAAGTGCTCAAAATACGAAGTTTAGGCATTGTTCAGAGTAGCATAAGCCCGATAAGCGAGTTAACATCTAATTGTCTAATAAACAATTAGAATTCATAAACGTAGAAAAAATAAACGTAGAATTAATAAACAGTTAACACTGAGTGTTCACGGCACAAACAGGTTAATTGATTGTAATATTAATTTTACTACATTAAGTTAATTCTATTAACTGATCCAAATATTCATAATCAATTATAACAAGTTATGATTGATTATTAATATTTCTTTAGCGCTAATTTGCTACAGCGAGACAGAACGTACAGGTGAGAGACAGAGCAAGACAAACTGTGTCAAACTCGCTCTGTCTTGCAAGACAAAGCCAGAACAATTTATTTGATTCGTGAATTCCACACATCTCTGGATGGTGAAAACAACATCTACCATCGTTCCACTCTCCTTCATCAAGCTTCGTCGTTGTTATTGTTTTGAAAATGCGACCTCTGGCGGTGAAAAAATTACAGATTGTACCTTTAAAGGACAACTCCAGTGAAAAATGAACCTAGGGGTAATTAACACATGGTTACTGAGTCGATCGTTCCTTGGGATGCGTTTTCATGAAAATCGAATGTAAAGAGTTTTATCTTTAAAAACAGATTAGCTCATAACACTAGTATATGGGGCACAGAATAAGTAAAAGTAAATCGCTAGTTAATATCACTAACAAGGCTCAAAATAGCCTCACACTAACACGGTAGCATAATGAAGGTCCCTACATGCAAACCGAAGCATTGAGAACTTTGTTAGTGTACAGACAGTTTAATAAGAAGATAGTTTATAAAGACAGTACATTACGCGTTTACAGACAGGATCCATCTTGGAAAACAGTCTCGACTAATCGAGCCACAAACGCCGTGCTACGTTAGATTTCACAAACGTAATTCCTATCAACAAGCTCACTTAGCACGGCGTTCGTGACTCGATTGGTCGAGACTGTTTCCCAAGATGGATCCTGTCTGTAAACGCGTAATGTACTGTCTTTATAAAGTATCTTCTTATTAAACTGTCTGTACACTTACAAAGTTCTCAATGCTTCGGTTTGCATGTAGGGACCCTCATTATGCTACCGTGTTAGTGTGAGGCTATTTTGAGCCTTGTTAGTGGTATTAACTAGCGATTTACTTTTACTTACTCTGTGCCCCATATACTAGCGTTATAAGCCAAACTGTTTTTAGAGATAAAACTCTTTACATTCGATTTTCATGAAAACGCATCCCAGGGAAAGATCGACTCGGTAACCATGTGTTAATTACCCCTAGGTTCATTTTTCACCGGAGTTGTCCTTTAAGCTCAGAATCACTATCATTGGCTGGTGCTGGAGACACAATCACTGGGTCAGTCCGAATCAGAAATCCATGTAATGGAAGAGGCAACGACGTCAAAGGAGAGAGAGGACATCACGATCAACTGAATAATATTTGCTCTCGGTGTAGTTGTGGCTGTGCAGAAACCTGTGTATGATGTTCTTATAGTTGTGCCGTGACTGTTTAGTGACGTCACTGTACGATCAGTGTCGGTCACAGCGCCTTTTAAATGCTGTTTTTGATCCGGAAATTATTAATTTACAAATGATCAGAGCGGCTGTGATTTGCGTGCCGGCCTCATTGCCAGAGACGCTCATTTACAGATGAATCTGCCACTGCATGTACATTATGCTAAAGGAGTTTATTGTTGTTTTTATATAAATTAATATTCCCTATGGATGTGGATAAAGCATCTCCTAAATTAAATGTAATATTATTCTACAAGCTCGTGGATGTTTCCTCTCTGCCCTCAGCAATGGAGGTCGGACCGCAGCCGCACGGACTCGTCCGGTCTGGGATCTTCAGCTCCATGCAGGAGGGAGTTCAGCTCATGCTGGACTGGATCTGGCAGTTCAACTCCGGTACATCTTCAACTACAAACCCTGCAAAATCTGATCTGTGTGTGTGTTTTCATGGCTTCTCTCTGCTCAGGGACCCTGTTTGAAGGAGGATCTGTCGACGTTTTCACGATGGTGAAGAATATCGATTATCCACGAGACCCTCAGACACACATGATCACGGCCACGGTCCATCCCGACCTGCAGGTACAGAACGATGAGAATCTGTCTTGTAGAAACGTTGCTGCTGATGAACGGCAGTGTAAATCCTCTCTGTCTCTCCGCTCAGGACAGGGACTTCTGTCTCCTCCATCCTGGAGATCCCATGTTCCTGTCCTTCTCCGGAGAAACGCTGCGCTACAGAGGAAAAGCAGCGCTCTATCCGTTCTTCATTAACGAGGCTGCGTACTACGAGAAAGGTGTGGCTCTTTCCCTTGCCAGGAAGAGAAGAGTGGAGATTCCTTCTGTCCGCTCAGACACACAGAGATGAACAGAAGACAGAAAACATCAACATGAGTTTGATGAGTTTATTACTGATGAAAACTGAACACTGCATGTGTGAAAAACAGTCAACCTTAATATGTTCAGAAAAACATACATTTTCTACATATATGGTGCACATATGATGTTTCTATAGGCATAAATACACAGATCATAGAATACTTCGACCAATACCTGCAGTGATACTGTATCCCACAATGCAGTGCAACTGACCTTCCATTTCCAGTGTTACAAATGAACCGGAAGCAACATCAACCACGAACACTGACAACTATCATCACACATTCAGCTGTTTTATAACTTAATAGAAATGACCAAATAAATTGTACAGAAATAAATAAAAATGATTGTAATAAATAAATAAATAGGATTAATACATTAAATGCAGGACACATCAGAATTCCTGGCTGTTCATGCTACTTCACTAAAGCTAAAACACCAGAAGTCAAGCTGTTTCTAATACTGAGGAAAATCCTAAAGTCTGATATGACAGATTCACAAGCACTGAGGGAAAGTTTACCTGTGCTCAAACTAATACACACACTCACTCTCTCTCTCTCTCTCTCTCTCTCTCTTTCTCTCTCTCTCACACACACACACACACACACACACACACACGTAAGGGCTCATTATCTCTTGAAAGTGCATCTGACATTCTCAAAACACAATTGTCTTTCTGACTAGCAGTTGTCGCTCTTCAACAACACATTGAAGACATTTATGTACAACAGATTCAGTGTTTAGTGTAGCTTCCATTAATGATCTGATCTGTCATCCATCATTCAAGCCACTCTGTACACTGTCATGCGGTCGTAGCTCTGGCTATGACTGCGAGCCGCCCACATTAGCAGCGCGGCGGCCATCATGTGCAGCGGAGACGCGACGAGCGCCAGATAAAGAGACCAGCCCAGAGAGCCATCCACACGATCCGGCAACACCGACACGCGGTGCAGCAGGTCGGTCCCGGCCAGGAAACAGCAGACGGTGGCCAAAGAACACACACCTGAGGACAAAGAAAGCAAAACTGAGGACAGAATCAGAAGGATGAAGGACAGAAACAGCATCAGAGGAATGATGGACAGAAACAGCATCAGAGGAATGATGGACAGAAACCGCATCAGAGGGATGATGGACAGAAACACTATCAGAGGAATGATGGACAGAAACAGCATCAGAGGAATGATGGACAGAAACACTATCAGAGGAATGATGGACAGAAACAGCATCAGAGGGATGATGGACAGAAACAGCATCAGAGGAATGAAGGACAGCAGAAACAGCATCAGAGCGAAGAAGGACAGAAACACTATCAGAGGGATGAAGGACAGAAACACTATCAGAGGAATGATGGACAGAAACAGCATCAGAGGAATGATGGACAGAAACAGCATCAGAGGGATGATGGACAGAAACAGCATCAGAGGGATGAAGGACAGAAACAGCATCAGAGGGATGATGGACAGAAACAGCATCAGAGGAATGATGGACAGAAACAGCATCAGAGGAATGATGGACAGAAACAGCATCAGAGGGATGATGGACAGAAACAGCATCAGAGGGATGATGGACAGAAACACTATAAGAGGGGTGAAGGACAGAAACAGCATCAGAGGGAAGAAGGACAGAAACAGCATCAGAGGGATGAAGGACAGAAACACCATCAGAGGGATGAAGGACAGAAACAGCATCAGAGGGAAGAAGGACAGAAACAGCATCAGAGGGAAGAAGGACAGAAACAGCATCAGAGGGATGATGGACAAACACTATCAGAGGGATGAAGGACAGAAACAGCATCAGAGGGATGAAGGACAGAAACAGCATCAGAGGGATGATGGACAGAAACACTATCAGAGGGATGAAGGACAGAAACAGCATTAGAGGAATGATGGACAGAAACAGCATCAGAGGGATGATGGACAGAAACAGCATCAGAGGGATGAAGGACAGAAACAGCATCAGAGGGATGATGGACAGAAACAGCATCAGAGGGATGAAGGACAGAAACAGCATCAGATGGATGAAGGACAGAAACACTATCAGAGGAATGATGGACAGAAACAGCATCAGAGGGATGATGGACAGAAACACTATCAGAGGAATGAAGGACAGAAACAGCATCAGAGGAAAGGAGGACAGAAACAGCATCAGAGGGATGAAGGACAGAAACAGCATCAGAGGGATGATGGACAGAAACAGCATCAGATGGATGAAGGACAGAAACACTATCAGAGGAATGATGGACAGCAGAAACAGCATCAGGGGGATGATGGACAGAAACAGCATCAGAGGGATGAAGGACAGAAACAGCATCAGATGGATGAAGGACAGAAACAGCATCAGAGGGATGAAGGACAGAAACAGCATCAGAGGGAAGATGGAGAGAAACAGCATCAGAGGGATGAAGGACAGAAACAGCATCAGAGGGATGAAGGACAGAAACAGCATCAGAGGGATGATGGACAGAAACACTACCAGAGGAATGATGGACAGAAACAGCATCAGAGGGATGAAGGACAGAAACAGCATCAGAGGGATGAAGGACAGAAACAGCATCAGAGGGATGAAGGACAGAAACAGCATCAGAGGAATGATGGACAGAAACACTACCAGAGGAATGATGGACAGAAACAGCATCAGAGGGATGAAGGACAGAAACAGCATCAGGGGGATGATGGACAGAAACATTATCAGAGGAATGATGGACAGAAACAGCATCAGAGGGATGATGGACAGAAACACTACCAGAGGAATGATGGAGAGAAACAGCATCAGAGGGATGAAGGACAGAAACAGCATCAGGGGGATGATGGACAGAAACATTATCAGAGGAATGATGGACAGAAACAGCATCAGAGGGATGAAGGACAGAAACAGCATCAGAGGGATGAAGGACAGAAACAGCATCAGAGGGATGATGGACAGAAACACTACCAGAGGAATGATGGACAGAAACAGCATCAGAGGGATGAAGGACAGAAACAGGATCAGAGGGATGAAGGACAGAAACAGCATCAGAGGGATGATGGACAGAAACACTACCAGAGGAATGATGGACAGAAACAGCATCAGAGGGATGATGGACAGAAACACTATCAGAGGAATGATGGACAGAACAGCATCAGAGGAATGATGGACAGAAACAGCATCAGAGGAATGATGGACAGCAGAAACAGCATCAGAGGGATGATGGACAGAAACAGCATCAGAGGAATGATGGACAGCAGAAACAGCATCAGAGGGATGATGGACAGAAACAGCATCAGAGGAATGAAGGACAGAAACAGCATCAGAGGAATGATGGACAGAAACACTATCAGAGAGATGATGGACAGAAACAGCATCAGAGGAATGATGGACAGAAACAGCATCAGAGGGAAGAAGGACAGAAACAGCATCAGAGGGATGAAGGACAGAAACAGCATCAGAGGAATGATGGACAGAAACAGCATCAGAGGGATGATGGACAGAAACACTATCAGAGAGATGATGGACAGAAACAGCATCAGAGGAATGATGGACAGCATCAGAGAGAAGAAGGACAGAAACAGCATCAGAGGGAAGAAGGACAGAAACAGCATCAGAGGAATGAAGGACAGAAACAGCATCAGAGGGAAGAAGGACAGAAACAGCATCAGAGAGAAGAAGGACAGAAACACTATCAGATGAATGATGGACAGAAACAGCATCAGAGGAATGAAGGACAGAAACAGCATCAGAGGGAAGAAGGACAGAAACAGCATCAGAGGGAAGAAGGACAGAAACACTATCAGAGGAATGATGGACAGAAACAGCATCAGATGAATGATGGACAGAAACAGCATCAAAGAAATGATGGACAGAAACAGCATCATAGGGAAGAAGGACAGAAACAGCATCAGAGGAATGAAGGACAGAAACAGCATCAGAGGAATGATGGACAGAAACAGCATCAGAGGAATGATGGACAGAAACAGCATCAGAGGAATGATGGACAGAAACAGCATCAGAGGGATGATGGACAGAAACAGCATCAGAGGGATGATGGACAGAAACACTATAAGAGGGGTGAAGGACAGAAACAGCATCAGAGGGAAGAAGGACAGAAACAGCATCAGAGGGATGAAGGACAGAAACACCATCAGAGGGATGAAGGACAGAAACAGCATCAGAGGGAAGAAGGACAGAAACAGCATCAGAGGGAAGAAGGACAGAAACAGCATCAGAGGGATGATGGACAAACACTATCAGAGGGATGAAGGACAGAAACAGCATCAGAGGGATGAAGGACAGAAACAGCATCAGAGGGATGATGGACAGAAACACTATCAGAGGGATGAAGGACAGAAACAGCATTAGAGGAATGATGGACAGAAACAGCATCAGAGGGATGATGGACAGAAACAGCATCAGAGGGATGAAGGACAGAAACAGCATCAGAGGGATGATGGACAGAAACAGCATCAGAGGGATGAAGGACAGAAACAGCATCAGATGGATGAAGGACAGAAACACTATCAGAGGAATGATGGACAGAAACAGCATCAGAGGGATGATGGACAGAAACACTATCAGAGGAATGAAGGACAGAAACAGCATCAGAGGAAAGGAGGACAGAAACAGCATCAGAGGGATGAAGGACAGAAACAGCATCAGAGGGATGATGGACAGAAACAGCATCAGATGGATGAAGGACAGAAACACTATCAGAGGAATGATGGACAGCAGAAACAGCATCAGGGGGATGATGGACAGAAACAGCATCAGAGGGATGAAGGACAGAAACAGCATCAGATGGATGAAGGACAGAAACAGCATCAGAGGGATGAAGGACAGAAACAGCATCAGAGGGAAGATGGAGAGAAACAGCATCAGAGGGATGAAGGACAGAAACAGCATCAGGGGGATGATGGACAGAAACATTATCAGAGGAATGATGGACAGAAACAGCATCAGAGGAATGAAGGACAGAAACAGCATCAGAGGGATGAAGGACAGAAACAGCATCAGAGGGATGATGGACAGAAACACTACCAGAGGAATGATGGACAGAAACAGCATCAGAGGGATGAAGGACAGAAACAGCATCAGAGGGATGAAGGACAGAAACAGCATCAGAGGGATGAAGGACAGAAACAGCATCAGAGGAATGATGGACAGAAACACTACCAGAGGAATGATGGACAGAAACAGCATCAGAGGGATGAAGGACAGAAACAGCATCAGGGGGATGATGGACAGAAACATTATCAGAGGAATGATGGACAGAAACAGCATCAGAGGGATGATGGACAGAAACACTACCAGAGGAATGATGGAGAGAAACAGCATCAGAGGGATGAAGGACAGAAACAGCATCAGGGGGATGATGGACAGAAACATTATCAGAGGAATGATGGACAGAAACAGCATCAGAGGGATGAAGGACAGAAACAGCATCAGAGGGATGAAGGACAGAAACAGCATCAGAGGGATGATGGACAGAAACACTACCAGAGGAATGATGGACAGAAACAGCATCAGAGGGATGAAGGACAGAAACAGGATCAGAGGGATGAAGGACAGAAACAGCATCAGAGGGATGATGGACAGAAACACTACCAGAGGAATGATGGACAGAAACAGCATCAGAGGGATGATGGACAGAAACACTATCAGAGGAATGATGGACAGAACAGCATCAGAGGAATGATGGACAGAAACAGCATCAGAGGAATGATGGACAGCAGAAACAGCATCAGAGGGATGATGGACAGAAACAGCATCAGAGGAATGATGGACAGCAGAAACAGCATCAGAGGGATGATGGACAGAAACAGCATCAGAGGAATGAAGGACAGAAACAGCATCAGAGGAATGATGGACAGAAACACTATCAGAGAGATGATGGACAGAAACAGCATCAGAGGAATGATGGACAGAAACAGCATCAGAGGGAAGAAGGACAGAAACAGCATCAGAGGGATGAAGGACAGAAACAGCATCAGAGGAATGATGGACAGAAACAGCATCAGAGGGATGATGGACAGAAACACTATCAGAGAGATGATGGACAGAAACAGCATCAGAGGAATGATGGACAGCATCAGAGAGAAGAAGGACAGAAACAGCATCAGAGGGAAGAAGGACAGAAACAGCATCAGAGGAATGAAGGACAGAAACAGCATCAGAGGGAAGAAGGACAGAAACAGCATCAGAGAGAAGAAGGACAGAAACACTATCAGATGAATGATGGACAGAAACAGCATCAGAGGAATGAAGGACAGAAACAGCATCAGAGGGAAGAAGGACAGAAACAGCATCAGAGGGAAGAAGGACAGAAACACTATCAGAGGAATGATGGACAGAAACAGCATCAGATGAATGATGGACAGAAACAGCATCAAAGAAATGATGGACAGAAACAGCATCATAGGGAAGAAGGACAGAAACAGCATCAGAGGAATGAAGGACAGAAACAGCATCAGAGGAATGATGGACAGAAACAGCATCAGAGGAATGATGGACAGAAACAGCATCAGAGGAATGATGGACAGAAACACTATCAGAGGAATGATGGACAGAAACAGCATCAGAGGGAAGAAGGACAGAAACAGCATCAGAGGAATGAAGGACAGAAACAGCATCAGAGGAATGATGGACAGAAACAGCATCAGGGGAATGATGGACAGAAACACCATCAGAGGAATGATGGACAGAAACAGCATCAGAGGGATGAAGGACAGAAACAGCATCAGAGGGAAGAAGGACAGAAACAGCATCAGAGGAATGATGGACAGAAACACTATCAGAGGAATGATGGACAGAAACAGCATCAGAAGGAAGAAGGACAGAAACACTATCAGAGGAATGATGGACAGAAACAGCATCAGAAGGAAGAAGGACAGAAACACTATCAGAGGAATGATGGACAGAAACAGCATCAGAGGAATGATGGACAGAAACAGCATCAGAGGGAAGAAGGACAGAAACAGCATCAGAGGAATGATGGACAGAAACAGCATCAGAAGAATGATGGACAGAAACAGCATCAGAGGAATGATGGACAGAAACAGCATCAGAGGGATGATGGACAGAAACACTATCAGAGGGATGAAGGACAGAAACAGCATCAGAGGGAAGAAGGACAGAAACAGCATCAGAGGGATGAAGGACAGAAACAGCATCAGATGAATGATGGACAGAAACAGCATCAAAGAAATGATGGACAGAAACACTATCAGAGGGATGAAGGACAGAAACAGCATCAGAGGGAAGAAGGACAGAAACACTACCAGAGGAATGATGGACAGCAGAAACAGCATCAGAGGGATGATGGACAGAAACACTATCAGAAGAATGATGGACAGAAACAGCATCAGAGGGATGATGGACAGAAACACTATCAGAGGAATGAAGGACAGAAACAGCATCAGAGGAAAGGAGGACAGAAACAGCATCAGAGGGATGAAGGACAGAAACAGCATCAGAGGGATGATGGACAGAAACAGCATCAGAGGGATAAAGGACAGAAACAGCATCAGAGGGAAGATGGAGAGAAACAGCATCAGAGGGATGATGGACAGAAACATTATCAGAGGAATGATGGACAGAAACAGCATCAGAGGGATGAAGGACAGAAACAGCATCAGAGGGATGATGGACAGAAACACTACCAGAGGAATGATGGACAGAAACACTATCAGAGAGATGATGGACAGAAACAGCATCAGAGGAATGATGGACAGCATCAGAGAGAAGAAGGACAGAAACAGCATCAGAGGGAAGAAGGACAGAAACAGCATCAGAGGAATGAAGGACAGAAACAGCATCAGAGGGAAGAAGGACAGAAACAGCATCAGAGAGAAGAAGGACAGAAACACTATCAGATGAATGATGGACAGAAACAGCATCAGAGGAATGAAGGACAGAAACAGCATCAGAGGGAAGAAGGACAGAAACAGCATCAGAGGGAAGAAGGACAGAAACACTATCAGAGGAATGATGGACAGAAACAGCATCAGATGAATGATGGACAGAAACAGCATCAAAGAAATGATGGACAGAAACAGCATCATAGGGAAGAAGGACAGAAACAGCATCAGAGGAATGAAGGACAGAAACAGCATCAGAGGAATGATGGACAGAAACAGCATCAGAGGAATGATGGACAGAAACAGCATCAGAGGAATGATGGACAGAAACACTATCAGAGGAATGATGGACAGAAACAGCATCAGAGGGAAGAAGGACAGAAACAGCATCAGAGGAATGAAGGACAGAAACAGCATCAGAGGAATGATGGACAGAAACAGCATCAGGGGAATGATGGACAGAAACACCATCAGAGGAATGATGGACAGAAACAGCATCAGAGGGATGAAGGACAGAAACAGCATCAGAGGGAAGAAGGACAGAAACAGCATCAGAGGGATGATGGACAGAAACAGCATCAGAGGGATAAAGGACAGAAACAGCATCAGAGGGAAGATGGAGAGAAACAGCATCAGAGGGATGATGGACAGAAACATTATCAGAGGAATGATGGACAGAAACAGCATCAGAGGGATGAAGGACAGAAACAGCATCAGAGGAATGATGGACAGAAACACTACCAGAGGAATGATGGACAGAAACACTATCAGAGAGATGATGGACAGAAACAGCATCAGAGGAATGATGGACAGCATCAGAGAGAAGAAGGACAGAAACAGCATCAGAGGGAAGAAGGACAGAAACAGCATCAGAGGAATGAAGGACAGAAACAGCATCAGAGGGAAGAAGGACAGAAACAGCATCAGAGAGAAGAAGGACAGAAACACTATCAGATGAATGATGGACAGAAACAGCATCAGAGGAATGAAGGACAGAAACAGCATCAGAGGGAAGAAGGACAGAAACAGCATCAGAGGGAAGAAGGACAGAAACACTATCAGAGGAATGATGGACAGAAACAGCATCAGATGAATGATGGACAGAAACAGCATCAAAGAAATGATGGACAGAAACAGCATCATAGGGAAGAAGGACAGAAACAGCATCAGAGGAATGAAGGACAGAAACAGCATCAGAGGAATGATGGACAGAAACAGCATCAGAGGAATGATGGACAGAAACAGCATCAGAGGAATGATGGACAGAAACACTATCAGAGGAATGATGGACAGAAACAGCATCAGAGGGAAGAAGGACAGAAACAGCATCAGAGGAATGAAGGACAGAAACAGCATCAGAGGAATGATGGACAGAAACAGCATCAGGGGAATGATGGACAGAAACACCATCAGAGGAATGATGGACAGAAACAGCATCAGAGGGATGAAGGACAGAAACAGCATCAGAGGGAAGAAGGACAGAAACAGCATCAGAGGAATGATGGACAGAAACACTATCAGAGGAATGATGGACAGAAACAGCATCAGAAGGAAGAAGGACAGAAACACTATCAGAGGAATGATGGACAGAAACAGCATCAGAAGGAAGAAGGACAGAAACACTATCAGAGGAATGATGGACAGAAACAGCATCAGAGGAATGATGGACAGAAACAGCATCAGAGGGAAGAAGGACAGAAACAGCATCAGAGGAATGATGGACAGAAACAGCATCAGAAGAATGATGGACAGAAACAGCATCAGAGGAATGATGGACAGAAACAGCATCAGAGGGATGATGGACAGAAACACTATCAGAGGGATGAAGGACAGAAACAGCATCAGAGGGAAGAAGGACAGAAACAGCATCAGAGGGATGAAGGACAGAAACAGCATCAGAGGGATGATGGACAGAAACATTATCAGAGGGATGATGGACAGAAACAGCATCAGAGGAATGATGGACAGAAACAGCATCAGAAGAATGATGGACAGAAACACTACCAGAGGAATGATGGACAGCAGAAACAGCATCAGAGGGATGATGGACAGAAACACTATCAGAAGAATGATGGACAGAAACAGCATCAGAGGGATGATGGACAGAAACACTATCAGAGGAATGAAGGACAGAAACAGCATCAGAGGAAAGGAGGACAGAAACAGCATCAGAGGGATGAAGGACAGAAACAGCATCAGAGGGATGATGGACAGAAACAGCATCAGAGGGATAAAGGACAGAAACAGCATCAGAGGGAAGATGGAGAGAAACAGCATCAGAGGGATGATGGACAGAAACATTATCAGAGGAATGATGGACAGAAACAGCATCAGAGGGATGAAGGACAGAAACAGCATCAGAGGGATGATGGACAGAAACACTACCAGAGGAATGATGGACAGAAACACTATCAGAGGAATGATGGACAGAACAGCATCAGAGGAATGATGGACAGCAGAAACAGCATCAGAGGGATGATGGACAGAAACAGCATCAGAGGAATGATGGACAGAAACAGCATCAGAGGGATGATGGACAGAAACAGCATCAGAGGGATGAAGGACAGAAACAGCATCAGAGGGATGATGGACAGAAACAGCATCAGAGGAATGATGGACAGAAACAGCATCAGAGGAATGATGGACAGAAACAGCATCAGAGGAATGATGGACAGAAACAGCATCAGAGGGATGATGGACAGAAACAGCATCAGAGGGATGATGGACAGAAACACTATCAGAGGGGTGAAGGACAGAAACAGCATCAGAGGGAAGAAGGACAGAAACAGCATCAGAGGGATGAAGGACAGAAACACCATCAGAGGAATGATGGACAGAAACAGCATCAGAGGGATGAAGGACAGAAACAGCATCAGAGGGATGATGGACAGAAACACTATCAGAGGGGTGAAGGACAGAAACAGCATCAGAGGGAAGAAGGACAGAAACAGCATCAGAGGGATGATGGACAGAAACACTATCAGAGGGATGAAGGACAGAAACAGCATCAGAGGGAAGAAGGACAGAAACAGCATCAGAGGGAAGAAGGACAGAAACAGCATCAGAGGGATGATGGACAAACACTATCAGAGGGATGAAGGACAGAAACAGCATCAGAGGGATGAAGGACAGAAACAGCATCAGAGGGATGATGGACAGAAACACTATCAGAGGGATGAAGGACAGAAACAGCATTAGAGGAATGATGGACAGAAACAGCATCAGAGGGATGATGGACAGAAACAGCATCAGAGGGATGAAGGACAGAAACATTATCAGAGGGATGATGGACAGAAACAGCATCAGAGGAATGGTGGACAGAAATAGCATCAGATGGATGAAGGACAGAAACACTATCAGAGGAATGATGGACAGCAGAAACAGCATCAGAGGGATGATGGACAGAAACACTATCAGAGGAATGATGGACAGAAACAGCATCAGAGGGATGATGGACAGAAACACTATCAGAGGAATGAAGGACAGAAACAGCATCAGAGGAAAGGAGGACAGAAACAGCATCAGAGGGATGAAGGACAGAAACAGCATCAGAGGGAAGATGGAGAGAAACAGCATCAGAGGGATAAAGGACAGAAACAGCATCAGAGGGATGATGGACAGAAACACTATCAGAGGAATGATGGACAGAAACAGCATCAGAGGGATGATGGACAGAAACACTATCAGAGGAATGAAGGACAGAAACAGCATCAGAGGAAAGGAGGACAGAAACAGCATCAGAGGGATGATGGACAGAAACAGCATCAGAGGGAAGATGGAGAGAAACAGCATCAGAGGGATAAAGGACAGAAACAGCATCAGAGGGATGATGGACAGAAACAGCATCAGAGGGATGATGGACAGAAACATTATCAGAGGAATGATGGACAGAAACAGCATCGGAGGGATGAAGGACAGAAACAGCATCAGAGGGATGATGGACAGAAACACTATCAGAGGAATGATGGACAGAAACAGCATCGGAGGGATGAAGGACAGAAACAGCATCAGAGGAATGATGGACAGAAACACTATCAGAGGAATGATGGACAGAACAGCATCAGAGGAATGATGGACAGCAGAAACAGCATCAGAGGGATGATGGACAGAAACAGCATCAGAGGGATGAAGGACAGAAACAGCATCAGAGGGATGAAGGACAGAAACATTATCAGAGGAATGATGGACAGAAACAGCATCGGAGGGATGAAGGACAGAAACAGCATCAGAGGAATGATGGACAGAAACACTATCAGAGGAATGATGGACAGAACAGCATCAGAGGAATGATGGACAGCAGAAACAGCATCAGAGGGATGATGGACAGAAACAGCATCAGAGGAATGATGGACAGAAACAGCATCAGAGGGATGAAGGACAGAAACAGCATCAGAGGGATGAAGGACAGAAACAGCATCAGAGGGATGATGGACAGAAACATTATCAGAGGGATGATGGACAGAAACAGCATTAGAGGAATGATGGACAGAAACAGCATCAGAAGAATGATGGACAGAAACACTACCAGAGGAATGATGGACAGAAACACTACCAGAGGAATGAAGGACAGAAACAGCATCAGAGGGAAGAAGGACAGAAACAGCATCAGAGGGATGATGGACAGAAACAGCATCAGAGGAATGATGGACAGAAACAGCATCAGAGGGATGATGGACAGAACAGCATTAGAGGGATGATGGACAGAAACAGCATCAGAGGGATGAAGGACAGCAGAAACAGCATCAGAGGGATGAAGGACAGAAACATTATCAGAGGGATGATGGACAGAAACAGCATCAGAGGAATGATGGACAGAAACAGCATCAGAAGAATGATGGACAGAAACAGCATCAGAGGAATGATGGACAGAAACAGCATCAGAGGGATGATGGACAGAAACACTATCAGAGGGATGAAGGACAGAAACAGCATCAGAGGGAAGAAGGACAGAAACAGCATAAGAGGGATGAAGGACAGAAACAGCATCAGAGGGATGATGGACAGAAACATTATCAGAGGGATGATGGACAGAAACAGCATCAGAGGAATGATGGACAGAAACAGCATCAGAAGAATGATGGACAGAAACACTACCAGAGGAATGATGGACAGCAGAAACAGCATCAGAGGGATGATGGACAGAAACACTATCAGAGGAATGAAGGACAGAAACAGCATCAGAGGAAAGGAGGACAGAAACAGCATCAGAGGGATGAAGGACAGAAACAGCATCAGAGGGATGATGGACAGAAACAGCATCAGAGGGAAGATGGAGAGAAACAGCATCAGAGGGATAAAGGACAGAAACAGCATCAGAGGGATGATGGACAGAAACAGCATCAGAGGGATGATGGACAGAAACATTATCAGAGGAATGATGGACAGAAACAGCATCAGAGGGATGAAGGACAGAAACAGCATCAGAGGGATGATGGACAGAAACACTACCAGAGGAATGATGGACAGAAACACTATCAGAGGAATGATGGACAGAACAGCATCAGAGGAATGATGGACAGCAGAAACAGCATCAGAGGGATGATGGACAGAAACAGCATCAGAGGAATGATGGACAGAAACAGCATCAGAGGGATGAAGGACAGAAACAGCATCAGAGGGATGAAGGACAGAAACAGCATCAGAGGGATGATGGACAGAAACATTATCAGAGGGATGATGGACAGAAACAGCATTAGAGGAATGATGGACAGAAACAGCATCAGAAGAATGATGGACAGAAACACTACCAGAGGAATGAAGGACAGAAACAGCATCAGAGGGAAGAAGGACAGAAACAGCATCAGAGGGATGATGGACAGAAACAGCATCAAAGGAATGATGGACAGAAACAGCATCAGAGGGATGATGGACAGAACAGCATTAGAGGGATGATGGACAGAAACAGCATCAGAGGGATGAAGGACAGCAGAAACAGCATCAGAGGGATGAAGGACAGAAACATTATCAGAGGGATGATGGACAGAAACAGCATCAGAGGAATGATGGACAGAAACAGCATCAGAAGAATGATGGACAGAAACAGCATCAGAGGAATGATGGACAGAAACAGCATCAGAGGGATGATGGACAGAAACACTATCAGAGGGATGAAGGACAGAAACAGCATCAGAGGGAAGAAGGACAGAAACAGCATAAGAGGGATGAAGGACAGAAACAGCATCAGAGGGATGATGGACAGAAACATTATCAGAGGGATGATGGACAGAAACAGCATCAGAGGAATGATGGACAGAAACAGCATCAGAAGAATGATGGACAGAAACACTACCAGAGGAATGATGGACAGCAGAAACAGCATCAGAGGGATGATGGACAGAAACACTATCAGAGGAATGATGTACAGAAACAGCATCAGAGGGATGATGGACAGAAACAGCATCAGAGGGATGATGGACAGAAACAGCATCAGAGGAATGATGGACAGAACAGCATCAGAGGAATGAAGGACAGAAACAGCATCAGAGGAATGATGGACAGAAACACTATCAGAGAGATGATGGACAGAAACAGCATCAGAGGAATGATGGACAGAACAGCATCAGAGGAATGATGGACAGAAACAGCATCAGAGGGATGATGGACAGAAACACTATCAGAGAGATGATGGACAGAAACAGCATCAGAGGAATGATGGACAGCATCAGAGGGAAGAAGGACAGAAACAGCATCAGAGGGAAGAAGGACAGAAACAGCATCAGAGGGAAGAAGGAAAGAAACAGCATCAGAGGGAAGAAGGACAGAAACACTATCAGATGAATGATGGACAGAAACAGCATCAGAGGAATGAAGGACAGAAACAGCATCAGAGGGAAGAAGGACAGAAACAGCATCAGAGGGAAGAAGGACAGAAACACTATCAGAGGAATGATGGACAGAAACAGCATCAGAGGAATGATGGACAGAAACAGCATCAGAGGGAAGAAGGACAGAAACAGCATCAGAGGAATGAAGGACAGAAACAGCATCAGAGGAATGATGGACAGAAACAGCATCAGAGGAATGATGGACAGAAACACCATCAGAGGGATGATGGACAGAAACAGCATCAGATGGAAGAAGGACAGAAACAGCATCAGAGGGAAGAAGGACAGAAACACTATCAGAGGAATGATGGACAGAAACAGCATCAGAGGGAAGAAGGACAGAAACAGCATCAGAGGAATGATGGACAGAACAGCATCAGAGGGAAGAAGGACAGAAACAATATAAGAGGAATGATGGACAGAAACAGCATCAGAGGAATGATGGACAGAAACAGCATCAGAGGGAAGAAGGACAGAACCAGCATCAGAGGAATGATGGACAGAAACAGCATCAGAGGAATGATGGACAGAAACACTATCAGAGGAATGATGGACAGAAACAGCATCAGAGGAATGATGGACAGAAACAGCATCAGAGGAATGATGGACAGAAACAGCATCAGAGGAATGATGGACAGAAACAGCATCAGAGGAATGATGGACAGAAACAGCATCAGAGGGATGATGGACAGAAACACTACCAGAGGAATGATGGACAGAAACAGCATCAGAGGAATGATGGACAGAAACACTATCAGAGGAATGATGGACAGAAACAGCATCAGAGGAATGATGGACAGAAACAGCATCAGAGGAATGATGGACAGAAACAGCATCAGAGGAATGATGGACAGAAACAGCATCAGAGGGATGATGGACAGAAACAGCATCAGAGGAATGATGGACAGAAACAGCATCAGAGGGATGATGGACAGAAACAGCATCAGAGGGAAGAAGGACAGAAACACTATCAGAGGAATGATGGACAGAAACAGCATCAGAGGGATGATGGACAGAAACAGCATCAGAGGGATGATGGACAGAAACACTATCAGAGGAATGATGGACAGAAACAGCATCAGAGGGATGATGGACAGAAACAGCATCAGAGGGATGATGGACAGAAACAGCATCAGAGGGAAGAAGGACAGAAACACTATCAGAGGAATGATGGACAGAAACAGCATCAGAGGGAAGAAGGACAGAAACAGCATCAGAGGAATGATGGACAGAACAGCATCAGAGGGAAGAAGGACAGAAACAATATCAGAGGAATGATGGACAGAAACAGCATCAGAGGAATGATGGACAGAAACAGCATCAGAGGGAAGAAGGACAGAACCAGCATCAGAGGAATGATGGACAGAAACAGCATCAGAGGAATGATGGACAGAAACACTATCAGAGGAATGATGGACAGAAACAGCATCAGAGGAATGATGGACAGAAACAGCATCAGAGGAATGATGGACAGAAACAGCATCAGAGGAATGATGGACAGAAACAGCATCAGAGGAATGATGGACAGAAACAGCATCAGAGGGATGATGGACAGAAACACTACCAGAGGAATGATGGACAGAAACAGCATCAGAGGAATGATGGACAGAAACACTATCAGAGGAATGATGGACAGAAACAGCATCAGAGGAATGATGGACAGAAACAGCATCAGAGGAATGATGGACAGAAACAGCATCAGAGGAATGATGGACAGAAACAGCATCAGAGGAATGATGGACAGAAACAGCATCAGAGGGATGATGGACAGAAACAGCATCAGAGGGAAGAAGGACAGAAACAGCATCAGAGGAATGATGGACAGAAACAGCATCAGAGGGAAGAAGGACAGAAACAGCATCAGAGGAACTCTGACCTGCAAGGAGGTGAATGAGGCCGATGAAGAGCGCCGGCGTCAGACTTCCACACAGACACGCACAGAACCCGAGCAAACCACCCAGAACCACCAGACCCAGAGACACCAGCGGCAGGAAGAACTGACACCTCCACAGATCTGAGCACACACACACACACACACACACACACACACACACACAGTGTGTTTAAAGAGCAGATACGAGTGAGTGTGTGTATGTGAGTGAGTGTGTATGTTTATGTGTGTGTGAGTGTGTGTGTGTGTGTGTGTGTGTGTTTGTGTGTGTGACCAGCAGCAGGAAGAACTGACACCTCCACAGATCTGCACACACACACAGTGTGTTTAGATGAACACAAGCTTCTCAAGCGTTTCAAGCACATTTTCTCTTTCCCTCCCACACTGAGACTGATAAATGATTAAATGTTAAATATTATATAGCAAATCTCTACTTCATTGATCATATCGTCACAAAATGTAAAAATATATACTCTCGTAGAGCTCTACTATAATTACATTGTTTAAATTAATACTTTTTTAGCTAACTGTGATTTGTATATGTACATTTCTGAAATACATAACTCTGATAACAGATCACTGTAAACTGTAATGTGAACTCATTTTCTGTAAAGCTGCTTTGAAACACTGCATGTGCCACAGAAATAAAGTTGACTTAAATACAGCCGTTATTAGAAATCAACTATAATCATAAAACACCAAATAATAAATCCATTACGCAATAATACGATCATTTTGACAGTGCTGATTACATTTGATTTGTTGTCATGAGTTTGTTCACATATTATTAAAGCATTTTTTAAATTTCATTTTCATTTACATATTTGTTCTATTGTATTTGATTGTCCTGTTGCCTGTCAGTTGATTCTTTTCTCGTATTTTATTACTGACGTCTCAAACGTTATAAAGTTAAGTGTGTGTTTGCTCACAGGTTCGTATCAGATCTTCTCCACTATTGTGATTTCCAGGCTCTTTGTATTTTGGCATGAACTGCTGAGAGAGAGTGAAGCTCACACACTCAATCACCATCTTTGGATCTGAAACAAACAAACAACATAACATTAATGTACAAGAATGGGAATTAAATGTTCGTCTGGAGAATATAAATAATAAACAGTCCGAGAACAATCACAGTAATCATTCCGACAATAAACCTCTTGCTGATCATAACAGTATTCACCGGGTTCTCGGTACCAGTGCGCGTTCGTGGGCGTCAGAACGCAGCGCCACCAGAGCCCGAGCGTGCCGTTCATGCGGAACATCGCGTCGCTCGCGCTCTTCTCGTCGAACTCTCCGTCCAGGAACTCGTCCTGCAGCGCGCGCAGCTCCGAGGCGTTGTGCTCCGCGCGCACCGGCGGGCTCGTGTACTGGTACCAGTGCGGAGAGCCCAGCGACACCGACAGATACACGGACGCCAGGACGCTCAGAACCCCGGCGAGGACCAGGGCTGTGGCGTGCCGGTTATCCACCATCGCTCCCGGGCTTGATGAGTCTCTCAGCGACACCAACGCGTCTGTCTCCGAGTGTTTGCGTGCCCTATTTTCCGCGCGACCGCATCACGCCATGATCTGAGAATAAACCCTGAAGAAGAAGAATCACAGTCAGTTTAAATCAGAGTAAATGCGCTCATAGGCTCAATGTGAACAGACATGCGATTAGAAGCAGATATGCGGGTAAATCCATGCGTTTTCCTGTGTGCTTTAGAGCCGGCAGCAAGGAATCATGGGTAATGTAGTTTAAGAAACGTCATTCTTCAACTATAGGAGCCAGTGTGATGCTGCTGTAAATAACACACACACACACACACACACACACACTCTCTCTCTATCTCTCTCTCACACACACACACACACACACACACACACACACACACACACACACACACACACACACACATGTCTGGTTTACTATCTTTGTGGGGA
>NC_139965.1:62621303-62631303 GCF_963993115.1 Abramis brama | reverse complement strand
TGTTCTCGAGCCAAATGTGGTTCTTCAGTGAGTAACGCTGCCTATGGCTCGACAGCAGGAACAAATAAACCAAACTATTTTAAAACTTTTTTTTTCAATAATCAAAGCAAGTGTGTCGATTAATTCAATAAAAAATCAACATATTACATATTTTAAATATTACATAATTCATTGAAGCCTGTTTGTCATGTATAAAACACAGACCAATCATCATCTGGCACAACAATTTAAAATGTCATTGGACAATGTGAAGTGGAGCGGTAATTTTCTGGTCATTCATAAATCGTTTGAAAATTACATGGAAAGACGAATTCATAATTATGAAGCGATCTGAATCTTTGTCGTTGAAACAATGGATATTAATTGACTGCAAAGCACTGCACAAAACCAGCACCAAAAGTCGCATTGATAGTAAGTAATATTCAAGTGTGTATTGATACACCGTTTACCATTTGATCAAACTATCATAGTAGGTTAAATGAAGCCTGTGCGCCACCTACAGGCTATTGTGTGAAGTGTAAAAAAATAATCATTTATTTCTGTGAACAAAACTGAATTTTCAGCATCATTACTCTAGTCAAACGATCCTTCAGAAATCATTGTAATATGCTGATTTATTAGCAATGTTGGAAACTGTTTGGCTGCTTAATATTTATTTGGAACCTGTGATATTTTTTCAGGATTCACTGACGAATAAAAAGTTAAAAAGAACAGCATTTATTCAAAATATGTGTAGATTCCCCTGTCGGCCACCAGAGGTCTCACTCTCCTGAGTACTAGCGTTAGTTTCGGACTCCATGTCCCATGAGCCCATGCAGGGACTGATCACTGCACACCTGAGCCTCATCACCAGGCTATTTAATTGGATTAGTTGGATTAGGATGTTTACGACTCTTCTCTGCCTCTGTTTACCTGAACTCCTTCTTCTGCTGTTTGCTGATCCCTGTTATGACCACGTTTGATGTGCGACACCGTCTCCACAGTGACCTCTAGTGGCCAGAACAGTGTAAATGCAACAAAACCCCGGGCCAAATGCATAAAAACACCTTTTACAAATATATTGTAGGCTTGTTCGACTTGAGCCGACGCTGCACAGACCGATCGGTTTATGACCGGTTTATTAGCGACTGAAAAGCACAGGAGCGTCTGTAATCTCTCGCGGTATCCTTGATGTCCTTCGCCGATCGGTCTGTGCCGGCTTCTGTACTACACGCTCCGGACCACTAATTCGGAACAAAAGATTCGTAAGGGTTTCGCAGCTTCATGAAGCTTTGTTTTGAAAATGCCATTACTAGTATATTCCAACCATAGACAGTAAAAGCAATGGACACAGCGACCCCAATAGACTTCAACGGAGAAAAGTGAAGTCAGTTAGTAGCTCTTCTTCCTGATGGCTGAGCGACTGCGCAGACTCACACTGAGCTTGATGACGTAGATGTGGCGTGAGCAACCCGTCTGTCTTCTAGTAGCTGTGCCGAGAGAAATCTGAATCATTCCCTTCTGAATCTCGCAGAGACGGAGAGTGTGAGGAGGAGCTGTCCATGAGCTGGAGCAGGAGCAACTTCTGCTAAGTATTCTGATTAATTATTTTGTCATTTTGCCTCCACGTCCCCCCGATTGCCCGCGAGCTTCTCCTCTGTCCATACGGTAATCTCTCTACTGTGCGACAGAGAGTCGCGTGGTTATGATGCAATCGTTAGCCTATTTTTACAAAAACTGCTTCTACGGGGCCATCACGTAAGATACAAGGTAATGGAGCCTTTTATACATTTTCGTGTTTCTTTAGAAATAAATAATGGACAAATGGAGTCTTTAAACGCTTCAGATGTAAAGTTACTTGCTGTCAAAGTGACGCCAAAATGAATGCAGGTGAAGGCTTGTTAGCCAATGGCGGCCCCGGGGATGGTACGCTTTACGAGCGCTGGATTGCCAAATTTAAATAAATAAATTAAATGATTAAAATGAAAATTAAAACCAGATTAACGATTTCATTACAGAAAACAGTACGCAAAATATGTGACAAAATTGAGAATGAAATTAAATGATTTCATTTTCACAGCATTATCCCTGTCAAATTGAAAAATAAAATGCAATTGGTGATTTCACATTTCATTTTCACTACAGTCTCGAGGCAAGACTGCCAATATTAAAATGAAAAGCCAAACGTGAAAAAGAAACTACAAATGCAGTTTTTACAATGCTCTTTAGTAACGCTCACGCAATAATAGTGACACAATTCAAATACAAATGTAAATTTTCGTTTTCATTTTAATTCCTCTTTTATTTCACAGTTTTCATTTTCATTTTCATTTTCAAAGACAACCTGCATGCAAATTCTATGTTAATGAGTGGGTGTGGCTTATTCTAGTAACGGCGCTGAGACACGCCTTCTGTAAAGCGAAGTCGTCGACGTCCCGCATGAGTTTAATGTGTGAAACAAAATGATTTAAATGTGATTATATTGTAATCGAGACGACGAGATATGGCGAAATCTGTTAGTGAGCTTTTGCGGGAAGCTGCCGCAGCATTAGAACATGGAAACAACCAGCCTGACCATGTTAGTTATGATGTTAGACTCAGACTAGACCATAATCGACGATGAGGTTCATTCATGTATTAGGCTGTTTTGGAAATTCAACTATTTGGGTATACAAAGGTCTTAGTAACACAATTTCTACAACAATTATAGCCAGACATTAATACCCACTGGCTTTAACCGAGAACCTCGGCCAATGTTTCATTCGCGTCGTGCCTAACAACGCCCTTCAGCCGTGACTTATTCAGATACAGCACTAGCCTAGAGTAGCCTACCTTATTGCTTTTATAAAACGGTTACCACGCAATACAAATATTAATCCCGAAACATATGTATATATGCAACTTTCATGAAGTAAAATGAATCACTAAAAGCCAATTCCTTCCGCTGGAGAAAAAAAAATAGTCCCTGACCATTTGCAACAGAAGAAGTTACATTATTTCTCCATTAGATGGAGACAAAGACTGTCTTAATGAGTGAGTCAGTCAGTAGAGAAGACTTTTGAAATGACTCAAACTTGTGATCACGGAGAAGAAAGACGCAACTGACATGACTATAGGCACGGACAACCCCTATTAACTGTTAAAAGTACAAGATATCACACCGGGTATTCAAACGGATTTTTTATTATGAATATAGGACTGACCTGAAGGAAATATCTAGCCTACTGTAAATGCAGGTACACTCGCTTTCTCGGTCTCATCCAGAAGTTGTTACTGGAAATGAAAATCAGCATTGTGATTATTTTTGTACACAAACTTAAAATAACCAAAAGACCAGAACAGTTAAACAGCGGACTGATACAGGCTAGTGCTGTATCTGAATAAGTCACGGCTGAAGGGCGTTGTTAGGCACGACGCGAATATGAAACATTGGCCGAGGTCCTCGGTTAAAGCCAGTGGGTATTAATGTCTGGCTATAATTGTTGTAGAAATTGTGTTACTAAGACCTTTGTATACCCAAATAGTTGAATTTCCAAAACAGCCTAATAATGAACCTCATCGTCGATTATGGTCTAGTCTGAGTCTAACATCATAACTAACATGGTCAGGCTGGTTGTTTCCATGTTCTAATGCTGCGGCAGCTTCCAGCAAAAGCTCACTAACAGATTTCGCCATATCTCGTCGTCTCGATTACTATATTATTTAAATAATTTTGTTTCACACATTAAACTCATGCACACGGGACGTCGACGACTTCGCTTTACAGAAGGCGTGTCTCAGCGCCGTTACTAGAATAAGCCACACCCACTCATTAACATAGAATTTGCATGCAGGTTGTCTTTGAAAATGAAAACGAAAATGAAAACTGTGAAATAAAAGAGGAATTAAAATGAAAACGAAAATTTACATTTGTATTTGAATTGTGTCACTATTATTGCGTGAGCGTTACTAAAGAGCATTGTAAAAACTGTA
The DNA here is from genome assembly GCF_963993115.1 of Abramis brama. Lineage (NCBI taxonomy): Eukaryota > Metazoa > Chordata > Actinopteri > Cypriniformes > Leuciscidae > Abramis > Abramis brama. Next base: position 62,627,352 of record NC_139965.1, on the reverse strand, counting down.
TTTGTACTTTCTTTTTCACGTTTGGCTTTTCATTTTAATATTGGCAGTCTTGCCTCGAGACTGTAGTGAAAATGAAATGTGAAATCACCAATTGCATTTTATTTTTCAATTTGACAGGGATAATGCTGTGAAAATGAAATCATTTAATTTCATTCTCAATTTTGTCACATATTTTGCATACTGTTTTCTGTAATGAAATCGTTAATCTGGTTTTAATTTTAATTTTAATCATTTAATTTATTTATTTAAATTTGGCAGAATACCCTCCATACTACTCAGCCTGATCTCTGTTGCAATAAGTCTTTACTATCACTTTTTATCAAATTAGCACATCCTTGCTGAATTAAAGCATTGATTTCTTTCCAAAAAAAAAGGTAGTGTATATTGTTACAAAATATTTAGATATTAAATAAATGCTGTTATTTTTTTAACGTTTTATTCATCAAATAATCCTAAAAAAGTATCAAATGAGAAAACCATTATTTAAATGTTTAATAATTCACAATGTTACTGTTTTTTTTTCTGTATTTAGATCAAATAAATACAGGCTTGATGAGCATAAGGGACTTCTTTCAATAACATCGAAGTATGTGTCCAAACTTTTGACCGCTAGGGTTATGTATATATATATATAAAACACCCGAGCCCCTGAGGAACTGGCAGATGTGAAGTGAAGTGAACACTGCCTAGGGCGCCTGCAATACTGAACAGACATCATCGATCGATCACACGCGTCATCGCTAACAGGCGGCTCAGTCGAGCACTGACGTCATCGAGCGAGCTAAGATGGCGGATCCAAATGCAAAACAAACCGGGCAGAAAAGGTAAAATATATATTTCTTAAACAATTTGTCTTGTTTTAAGAACTAAATCTCACGAATGCAGCTGCAACCATGCCTATAATGCGATATAGACCTCTGTGTGATTAAAAATAGATTAAAAAAAATAATCCAGATTTAAACAGACACACCCAACGTCATATTGATATCTGTATTACCAGGCATTATGAATAATCTAGAGGAAAAGACCAGCGGGGTTTAATTTACATTTATTGTTATATTAATAATCAGGATAAATCGGAATGTTGGAGCCAAAGATCTCAAAATCATTTCAGATTTATTTATGATCGATAGTAAAAACACAACTTGCTACTTTTAAGTGGGAAAAAGAAGCCACAAACTGCAGGATTCTTGTGCAAGTTTGTTATTTGTCTTTAGACTTTGTAAGTTTAATTTAAAGCCCGAATGAAAAAGGTCTTTCATCTGTGGTCACGTGATGTTACAGTGATCTGGTCACGTGATGTTGTATTAATACTGTACCATTTGTCAGATAATCAGGACAGTAGCCTAAGTTCCTTCTCTCATGAATAAGAGATTTATGAATTAAAGAGACCCACGACTCGTCTAACATTAATTAACCCTCTGAACTGGTTAATATCTCTCTCTGTGTATCAGGAAATATTATTATTATCTGAGAAATATGACTGATGTGTTTGATCTTCTCATTCCTCTCCCAGCACAGACTCAGCTGGTGTTAGTAAAGCTCGTCTGTAACACAGATTAAACAGCGATATAATAAACCAATAACTGAAAGACCTAATCATATTTCTGAAGAATCATCCAGAAGTTTGTGATTTATTCAGTTCCTGAAGCGAGACGCTGATAACACGTGATCAGTCTAGTGTCATCACACATCTCTCACGGTTCTCCGACCGTCACTGTAATAACTCGTGGTTTCAGACATCAGGGTATTATACAGCAGAATCATGTATTAAGATGATTGACAGGTCAAAAGTGTCTTGATTCCTTCATAAAGATCATCAGTCTGATGTTTTCAATTCTGTTCTCAGTGTGAAGATCTTAGCAGGAGCCGTAGTGTGTGTGGAGAGTGACATCAGAGGAGACGTGACCATCGGTGAGTGTGTGTGTGTGTGTGTGTGTGTGTGTGTGTGTGTGTGGAGAGTGACATCAGAGGAGACGTGACTATCGGTGAGTGTGTGTGTGTGTGTGGAGAGTGACATCAGAGGAGACGTGACCATCGGTGAGTGTGTGTGTGTGTGTGTGTGTGTGTGTGGAGAGTGACATCAGAGGAGACGTGACTATCGGTGAGTGTGTGTGTGTGTGGAGTGTGTGTGTGTGTGTGTGTGTGGAGAGTGACATCAGAGGAGACGTGACCATCGGTGAGTGTGTGTGTGTGTGGAGAGTGACATCAGAGGAGACGTGACCATCGGTGAGTGTGTGTGTGTGTGTGTGTGTGTGGAGAGTGACATCAGAGGAAACGTGACTATCGGTGAGTGTGTGTGTGTGTGTGTGTGTGTGTGTGTGGAGAGTGACATCAGAGGAGACGTGACCATCGGTGAGTGTGAGTGTGTGTGTGTGTGTGTGTGGAGAGTGACATCAGAGGAGACGTGACCATCGGTGAGTGTGAGTGTGTGTGTGTGTGTGTGTGTGTGTGGAGAGTGACATCAGAGGAGACGTGACCATCGGTGAGTGTGAGTGTGTGTGTGTGTGTGTGTGTGGAGAGTGACATCAGAGGAGACGTGACCATCGGTGAGTGTGTGTGTGTGTGTGTGTGTGGAGAGTGACATCAGAGGAGACGTGACCATCGGTGAGTGTGAGTGTGTGTGTGTGTGTGTGTGTGTGTGTGTGGAGAGTGACATCAGAGGAGACGTGACCATCGGTGAGTGTGAGTGTGTGTGTGTGTGTGTGTGTGTGGAGAGTGACATCAGAGGAGACGTGACCATCGGTGAGTGTGAGTGTGTGTGTGTGTGTGTGTGTGTGTGTGTGTGTGTGGAGAGTGACATCAGAGGAGACGTGACCATCGGTGAGTGTGTGTGTGTGTGTGTGTGTGGAGAGTGACATCAGAGGAGACGTGACCATCGGTGAGTGTGAGTGTGTGTGTGTGTGTGTGTGTGTGTGTGGAGAGTGACATCAGAGGAGACGTGACCATCGGTGAGTGTGAGTGTGTGTGTGTGTGTGTGTGTGTGTGTGGAGAGTGACATCAGAGGAGACGTGACCATCGGTGAGTGTGTGTGCTGTGATTATTAGTTATGTGCAGCGTGTCAGTGACGTACGGCTCAGGAAACGCGGCTCACTCTGAAAGCACTGAGTTTGAGTCGCTTATAACGTGCATTTGAATAAGCAACACCATCTTTCCAGACATGAGAAGCATTTATGAACCTCTTGTCCAACAACAGACAACATTTAATAACATGCATTTACTCCAAACTCACTTCATGAGGACAGATGAGCTCCTCCTCCTGTGAGATGATGAGCTTCTGACACGGTCGTGTATTTATTACTCATGTTTAATCAAAGCGTTTCAATCTTCTGTTTATTCAGAGACAGCGATGGAGATTTCCTGGAATGATGCGCATTATTGTACTTCTGTGGTGGGGCAGATTTATCGTGTTTGCGTGAGAGCGCCCTCTGGTGTTCAGATGGAGCAGTATTTACTACCGATCAGCCGCACTCCACTGACAAGCTGCGCATAAGATAATCGCAGCCTTTGCCAAATCGCGTGCGGTTTTATTGCGATTAATCGTGCAGCCCTAATGTTACGCCCAAACCACACCTATGAGTAATGAAGCGACTCCAGACCAGCCCATCTTAGATTTGCGTCGGGCGCAAGAGTCATTCATCCCGCCGAGATCCGCCCACAAAGTAACTTGCGTTTCGCGTTTGATACTTGCGTTTCAGATCGTTCAAATACGGCCCTGTGTGTGTGTGTGTGTGTGTGTGTGTGTGTGTGTTTCAGGAGCTCGGACCTTGGATAGGGACAGTAATATCCTGATGTGTGTGTGTTTCAGGAGCTCGGACCTTGGTTAGGGACAGTAATATCCTGATGTGTGTGTGTGTGTGTTTCAGGAGCTCGGACCTTGGTTAGGGACAGTAATATCCTGATGTGTGTGTGTGTGTGTGTGTGTTTCAGGAGCTCGGACCGTGGTTCACCCGAAGGCTCGGATCATCGCAGAGGCCGGACCCATCGTGATTGGAGAGGGGAACCTGATCGAGGAACAGGCCTTGATCATCAACAGGTGAATCACTCGAGCTGTAGTTCTGCTGATTTAATCAGAAACTCCTTGTGCATGTTTACGATGTTAATAAACACGCATGTTTACGATGTTAAAGGACAAGTTCGGTATTTTACACTTAAAGCCCTGTTTACAGATCGTTTCTGATGAAATAGAACGGTTAAGATTAAAATTTGGACAGATGCTGCTGTCCCGAGAATTTTAGGTTTATTTCGCTTTCCCCCCCCACCTCCACAATGGCAGCCTATGGGCACTGGAACAATCCTTCATAAAACGCATTAAACTTTCGTTTACAAAGACGTGAAACTCACCGAGTGGTCAGGGGTGTTCACTGATATGCTCACACAAAAATCGCTGCAAAAGATGCTTTCCAACAGGTGTTTTACCATTCGTTGTAAAACTGTGGATCTATTTTTCCAAATGTCTCACACCCGTAGATTCTTCCGTTGAGAGCTTGAATAATAAACACTCCAGCCCAGTTGGTGGCGATAATGCACCATTTAATTGAATACACAGAAGAAGCAGAAGAAGAAGCGGCGGAGTAATACCGTACCGCACACAAGCTCATTCAATACAAGTCAATGGAGTTGGACAAAAACTACGATAAAACCTGTTGGAAAGCATCTTTTGCAGCGATTTTTGTGTGAGCATATCAGTGAACACCCCTGACCACTCGGTGAGTTTCACGTCTTTGTAAACGAAAGTTTAATGCGTTTTATGAAGGATTGTTCCAGTGCCCATAGGCTGCCATTGTGGAGGTGGGGGGGAAAGCGAAATAAACCTAAAATTCTCGGGACAGCAGCATCTGTCCAAATTTTAATCTTAACCGTTCTATTTCATCAGAAACGATCTGTAAACAGGGCTTTAAGTGTAAAATACCGAACTTGTCCTTTAATAAACACGCATGTAAACGCGCATGTATACGATGTTAATAAACGCGCATGTATACGATGTTAATAAACGCGCATGTATACGATGTTAATAAACACGCATGTTAACGATGTTAATAAACACGCATGTTTACGATGTTAATAAAAGCATGTATACGATGTTAATAAACGCGCATGTATACGATGTTAATAAAAGCATTTATACGATGTTAATAAACGCGCATGTATACGATGTTAATAAAAGCATTTATACGATTTAATAAAAGCATTTATACGATGTTAATAAAAGCATTTATACGATGTTAATAAACGCACGTTTACGATGTTAATAAACGCGCATGTTTACGATGTTAATAAAAGCATGTTTACGATGTTAATAAACGCGCATGTATACGATGTTAATAAAAGCATTTATACGATGTTAATAAAAGCATTTATACGATGTTAATAAAAGCATGTATACGATGTTAATAAACGCACATGTATACGATGTTAATAAACGCGCATGTTTACGATGTTAATAAAAGCATGTATACGATGTTAATAAACGCGCATGTATATGATGTTAATAAAAGCATTTATACGATGTTAATAAAAGCATTTATACGATGTTAATAAACACGCATGTATACGATGGTTAATAAACGTGCATGTTTACAATATTAATAAACGCATGTATATGATGTTAATAAACGCGCATATATACGATGTTAATATACAATGTTAATAAACGCGCATGTATATGATGTTAATAAACGCGCATATATACGATGTTAATATACAATGTTAATAAACGCATGTATACGATGTTAATATACGATGTTAATAAACGCGCATATACGATGTTAATATATGATGTTAATAAACGCGTATGTATACAATGTTAATATACAATGTTAATAAACGTGCATACAGAGGATCGTCACTTGCGCGTGCTACAAGGGGAATGACAACATAAGAAGTGCCATTTTTTAATATACTGTTGAAATATAATACTACTGTTACTGTGTCACGAAATGTAGTTTTAAGAGTTTTTCAGGCGAGAATAGTTGTTTAAAGCTCAAATCTGTGGTTTATTTATAAAGATTTATGAAAATTTGTGAGATCCAGGCGATCAGCGGGCGCT